>NC_053157.1:108229429-108529429 GCF_016835505.1 Polypterus senegalus
GGCTCATTCCTTACAGCTTACTTACAAAAGTTAGGCAGGTTTAATTTCGAAATTCTACGCGTAATGGTCATAACTGGAACCTGCTAACGTACATATATACAGCCATAGCCTGCAGCTCGGTCGTTGTGTGAGGCGGAGTTGCGTCCTTCATCGTCACGCCTCCCACATAATTGAGTGTCTGCCCATATAAGACCGTCCATCAGCAGCAATCCAATAGACACGCTGGCGCTAAATATTCGCAGGTGAAGGACTGTGCTTATGCAAACGAAGATGAGATGGTCAGGGCTAGACTAGTGTTTGGCACAAACTCAGCAAAAGTGCGAGAGAAACTTTTAAGTGCCGGGTCTTAGCTAACATTAAATAAAGCCGTGTGTAACCTTGTCAGGTTTCAAAAGGAAAATATAATTTTTTTTGTAAATAAAGTTTATTGAAAGAATTGGGATACAAGTTGTGAGGGTTTGTTGTAAGAAGAGACTGTTGAGGCAGCACGCCCAGACAAAGAGTGGCAGAAAGAGAGACTGTTGAGGCAGCACGCTGAAACAAGAACAAAGGGAGTTCATTGTAAGAAGAGACTGTTGAGGCAGCACGCCGAAACAAGGAGTTGCAGAAAGAGTCGTAGTTGAGGCAAGACGCCAAAGCAAGACGTAAAGAAAGAGTTGCAGAAAGAGAGGCGCTGTTGAGGCAAAACGCTGAAACAAGACAAAGAGAAAAGAGAGGCGCTGTTGAGGCAAAACGCTGAAACAAGACAGAAGCATAAAGTAGGTACCCGAGTATAAGGAGGAAGATATAAAACAAGGTCGGTGTTTATTTTGTTTGTTTGTTTTAAAGCGGCTTGAGTAACCTTTCAAGTGAAGGGGCCAGTTCTTGTTTTTGTTTGTGTGGCCACTACACACCCGAGCTACGTTTGGGGCCCCCAACGGAGTGAGTAACATTTACTGACTGGGTAAATAAGTCCTGGGTGAGCTCACCAGTAGTTTCGGACACATAATATATATGTATTGTATAGATGTAAATAATTTAGTGTTTGTTTTATGTATTGTATGTATATATTTGTAAATACCTTAAGTTTTGGGAAAACTGTTCATGTTCCAATTAAGTAAAGAGTTTGGTTTTGTAAATATCTGAGTAATAGTGCTTGGATTGGGTATTACCGGGCTTAAAGTGGACTATAGTGAACCTGCCAATAATAGAGGTGGCGACACCGTTATAAAGAGCTCAGGCCTTTGCCTACTGATAAAGGATTGGTGGTGCAAGAGGGTTACACGTGGACATCTCAAGATCGCACGAGATAGCACATGCGCACAGCTGAGAACCTTCGATGCATGTACACCGAGCGACTCACGTGAACTGACTGTGAGCACAGTACGCAGAGAACAAGCAAGAGCTCCAAAGAGTGCTGAACAAAAAACATATTACACAATTGAGAAGGCAGCAAAAGAATATCAAGCGAGTGACACATACAAGCATATTCATAAGTACAGCTACTGTGGAAACAAAGCACGGTGTAAACCTTACGTTTAAGTTAAGTTCATAGACACGCTGCCACTGCCGTTTGTCAAATTTGTTAAAATTGCTGTAATGGAGTTAAAATTGCTGGTGAAGGACTGTGCTCATGCAAACAAAGATGAGATGGTCAGGGATAGAATAGTGTTTGGCACAAATTCAGCAAAAGTGCGAGAGAAACTTTTAAGTGCCGGGTCTGAGCTAACATTAAATAAAGCCGTTGACATCGCAAGATCGGTCGAGAGAGCACAAGCACAGCTGAGAACTTTTGATGCATGTACTCTGAGCGGCTCATGTGAACTGACTTTGCAGGACTGGGAAAGGTAAACCCGTGCATGCAGTGTGTGATGTCTCAGATAAAGAGGAAGACGAGCTGCTTATTGATGCAGTAGGAAAGGAACAACCCTCTGACGCTGAACAAGCCCTTGTACACATATCAATAGGAAAGCAAGGTGCAAGTTTAAATTACGTTCATAGACACGCTACCGCTAAATATTCGCAGGCAAATCCTCAACTTAATACCGGGAATGCCTGTTAAACATCTTAGATTCACGAGTACCGATTTGGATAGTGATCATTTCGATGAATGAAACCTATTCAACAAACGCATTACACAATTGAAAAGACAGCAAAAGAATGTGAAGCGAGTGACGCATACAAGCATATTCATAAGTGTAGCTACTGCGGAAACAAAGCACGGTGTAAACCTTCAGTTTAAGTTAAGTTCATAGACACGCTGCCACTGGCGTTAGTCATGCCTACGACGAATACAATATTCACGAGATACAAGTTTAATGAGAAGACGCAGGGTATAAATGAGACTTTTGATCACTTTGTAACAGAGTTAAAATTGCTGTAACAGAGTTAAAATTGCTGGTGAAAGACTGTGCTTATGCAAACGAATAGGAAAGCAAGGTGTAAAGCTTAACTTTAAATTAAGTTCATAGACACGCTGCCGCTGGCATTTGTCATGCCTAAGACGAATACGATATTCAAAAGATTCAAGTTTAATGAGAAGACGCAGGGTATAAACTAGACTTTTCATCACTTTGTAATGGAGTTATAATTGCGGGTGAAGGACTGTGCTTATGCAAACGAAGATGAGACGGTCAGGGATAGAATAGTGTTTGGCACAAACTCAGCAAAAGTGCAAGAGAAACCTTTAAGTGCCGGGTCTGAGCTAACATTAAATAAAGCCGTGGACATCACAAGATCGCACGAGATAGCACAAGCACAGCTGAAAACTTTCGATACATGTACTCCGAGCGGCTCACATGAACTACCTTTGCAGGACTGGGAAAGGTAAACCCGTGCATGCAGTGTGTGATGTCTCAGATAAGGAGGAAGACGAGCTGCTTATTGATGCAATAGGAAAAGAACAACCCTCTGACGCTGAACAAGCCTTTGTAGACATATCTTTAGAAAAGCAAGGTGTAAAGCTTAAGTTTAAATTACATTCATAGACACGCTGGCGCTACATATTCACAGGCAAATCCACAACTTAATACCGGGAATGCCTGTTAAACATCTTAGATTCACGAGTACCGATTTGGGTAGTGATCACTTCGATGAATGAAACCTGTTATCTTTACAACGGTTGACAACGAAGATGAGATGGTCACGGATAGACTAGACAAACTCGGAATGTAACTTGAACACAACACATCCTCCAAATACGAACCTGATTGAAAGAAATAATGATAATCAAATCCTTGATGACAGGAACACTCACTACAGTCACAAAACAATTACACTGGCAATCATGTTACGTTATTTTTAAAATGTTTCCTTTTCTTTTTCATAACTTCTTTAACACACTACTTCTCCGCTGCGAAGCGCGGGTTTTTTGCTAGTAAATAAATAAAATGTACTATGCCCTAATGTGGCTAGGGATTTTCTGAAATATACTGTAGATTTCAGACTAGAAATTTACCTCTGCATTGTCATCACTTGTGTAAAGGCAGATTAAAGTTATATTGATATACTTTGTTTGTACACCACTTAGCAGGATTCTGATTCTGCTATGTTGGTCATATTACTACTCTCCTCAAAACTTCTGTCTAGTTTATCTTAAAAATCTCAAAACACATCATAAATACCATTTATACTGTAGGTGATGCAATTACAGATTTAGATGTGATTGATGGTGGGTTGGCGCCCTGCCCGGGATTGGTTCCTGCCTTGTGCCCTATGTTGGCTCCTGTGTTTGGATTCAGCGGGTTAGGAAATGGATGGATGAATGGATGTGATTGAGATTTAGACATGGTGACCCTAAGCTATGGAAAGCAGTAGAGGTCCAATTTGGCAAGTGTTAACAAAGAATGGAAAATTTTCCCCTGGGGACAAATAAAGTTCTATCTATCTATCTATCTATCTATCTATCTATCTATCTATCTATCTATCTATCTATCTATCTATCTATCTATCTATCTATCTATCTATCTATCTATCTATCTATCTGTTGTCAGGGATGCCAGGGGCGACGACCCGGCCGGGATGCCTTCAGGGACCGGAAGTGGGCGTGCGTCCAACCGGGATCACGTGGGGGCCACCATCCTGGTTGCTTTGGGGGCCATGGGTAGAGGGCTTGGAAGCCCAACCCTGTAGGGACCCATGGTCACCGCCAGGAGGTGCCCCAATGCCTTGGGGACCCTGGACCTCAGAACTTCCGCCACACCAGGAAGTGCTGGGGGGGGAGAAGAAGAGGGACACCCGGAGAGCTTCCGGGAGAACAGCCGGCATTTCCGCCACACTGGGGCGTGTCCAAAGGGGAATGCCGGGAACCACCTGCCACTCATCCGGGAGCATATAAAAGGGGCCGTCTCCCTTCATTCAAGGCTGGAGTCGGGAGGAAGAAGGATGAGGCAGAGAGATTGTGGAGGCAGCCCGAAGAAAGGCATTGAGTGGCAAGGACTGAGTTGGGGTTTGTCTGGGTGCACTTTTGAACTTGTAAATAATACTTATAGTGTAAATAAACGTGTGGTGATGGAATTGCAACAGGTCCGCCTGTCTGTATCCGGGCTTCGTCCACACTATCTATCTATCTATCTATCTATCTATCTATCTATCTATCTATCTATCTATCTATCTATCTATCTATCTATCTATCTATCTATCTATCTATCTATCTATCTATCTATCTATCACTGCAACAGTGGAACTTAGCCAGAAAGATGTCAAGATACATAATGTAGTAGAGCAGGCGTTGGAAGAGGGTAGTTCTGTTAAAACTGTAAAAATATGCTTTTAATTATTTCATTCCAAGAAATTTATTAAACAGAAGATATTACCGCACATTTCTTACTAGTGATTATAAGTAAACTACAGTTATAAACTTAATTACTGGAAAAACAAATACAGTTTGCAAACACATGATTAGCATTCACAAACCATACTAAATCAGTGAGTTAATAATATTTTCTCCTTTTGTAAGATAAAAGTCATGTTATGGCAACATTTGAGTAGTATTATATATCCTTAAACAGAATAAATGAATTCAGATGCAAATCATTCATGCATCTTCCAAATCCACCTATTCAGAGCAGCATCACGAGGCAGTTGAAGCCTCTCCCAACAATCATATGGCACAAGGCAGGAACAATCCCTAGATAAGGTGGCAGTCCATAACTGGGCAAATGCATACACATGGGCCAAGTTAGCAAGTCCAAATCACCAAGCTTGCATATCTTTGGACTGTGGAAGGAAATCAGAGCAACCAGAGGAAACAACATTTATTTATATAGCACATTTTCATACAAATAATGTAGCTCAAAGTGCTTTACAGGAAACCTATACAAACACAGAGAGAACATACGACCTCCATGCAGAGAACACCCAAGACACACACCCCAGTCTCCTTACTGCAAGGCAGCAGTACTACCACTATTCCACCACTACTTGTTAGAAAAGTGTGTCTTACCAATTAATGTAGGACATGTGAGCAAATCAGCATGGCTTAATGTATGCAGACTTTCATATATGGAATTATCATAAAACTAAAAAATGAAAGGAAATCCAGAATTTGTGAGAAGCCCTTCAAAATCTGAGGCTCTAAGCTATAGCTTCTAAATCTGTCCAAGCCTCCAGCAGTTAACTGCCATGTGCATGATCACACACCACATTAAGAACCCACTGCAACAAAAAATCCAATGTCATCAACAAATTAAAAATCACTATTTTAACAATATGGAAGGACATCTTAAGTGAGGCAGTATCTGCAATGGTCTGTCAGCCTACATAGGGCTGGTTCTTGCCTTGTGTCTAATGCTCCCAGAGGAGGCTCTGGACCTCAACAACTCTAAATATATTTGGATTTGTGGACCTGAGAATGATTTATTACATAATTTGTAATAATGTAATACAGCCTACTGATGATCATACATCATGTCATTCCATTTTCTAACCTGCTTAATGCAGTTCAGGGTCCCTGGGAGGTGATAGAGCCTATCCATGTGAAAGGCAAGAACAAACCCTGTACAAGGCACCAGTCCATCACAGAGTAAACACATATACACACACCAGGGCGAATTTAGCTTTGCAAATTCACCTAACCTGCAAGTCTTTGTAAAGTTGGGTTTGGCTGAAACTCTCACACACATTGGGAGGTCATTTAAACTCCACTCAGGGAGAGCCCAACAAGCATTTGAACCCATGGCAATTGGGCCGTGAGGCAGCAGAATTAAATACCACAGACCTGTAAGTACATGTATCTTGCATATACTGTAATGTAGCACTTTTACATTAGGGGTTTATCTATTCAAAGTTTTTACTGTATTTCACTCCAAAATAAAAGGGAATTAAACCCTCCAGTGCAGCTGTGAGTTCATTTACTGAAAGTTTTAAAAAAAATTCAAATCTACATTTGTCATAGTGTGCAATAGGGACTGCTAATAGTTAGAATCACGCACAGACAAAAAAAAGAAACTACAAAAACATCTAACAGAGTATAATTTATGATTGTGTTTCCAGCCTCTCTGATGCAAATAAAGAGGGGGAAACATTTTCTTATCATGGTCTTGGGCAAAAGTATTTGTTGATCACCATTGAAAGAAAAGTTGATGCAATTTTGGATTTTATTGTTTTATACTGCATGGGAGGAAAACCTTGTGGAATGTGCTTTTTAGCAACTTAAACACTTTAACTTAATTTTATTTGTATATTTTACTTTTGCTGCCTGGATGACTTCCATGTGTTCATTCCAGGGTATCTGTTCATGAGATTTCCTCAGAATTCAAACTTATTAAGCCTTTTATTAAAATCTTGTGACAGGTGAACTGACTGGCAAGAGGTGGTTAGGTCCAAAAATGGAATAAAGATAACACAGGATGATGTAAACACCTGGTACATGCTTTGAGACAGAGAGGGATATCGACATTGGTGATGAAACGTTCATCTGCATATTTCAATGAGAGGAAAGATGCTGTTGTTTATAAGACAGGGTTCACCCTCTGGTTGGGCTACAAATGCTATGTTTATGTCTGTCTTGTTTAATTGTTATTCCTTTGTTTATATTAATATTGATTTTATTTAAGATTTGTATTATTCTTTGCTTTTTATGTATCCATATTCATACCTTTGCTATGAGCCTTGTGTTTTGTGGGTGGTTTCCCAAGAGATGAAACCACCTGTCCATCACCACAAGTGACTACTCTCAATTCTATAAAGCCAGGGGCAAGCCACAGTTTCTTGCAGTTCACTTGAATGCAATTTCGTGGTCTTGAATTTTTTTGTGATGTACTGGATTTATTGAAATTGTGCTCTGTTTTTGTGACTTTGGCTTTTAGTATTGGGACTCTGTTCTTCTTGGATCACCCATTGTGCTCCATGGAGATTACTGTTGTTCAGTAGCATTTTTGAATAATGTATATTTTTATTTAGATCCTATGTTTACTCTATTTATTATCTGGGGTTTGAAGAGAATATCACCCTCTACTGGACATTTTTGGAAGTTTTTGGGACATGTGTTTGAGTAACAAAACAGGAGCATGACTAGAAAGCTGTAGGCCCTACATGTATAAAGGGTGATCCAGAAGTAATATACTTGATATCAACAGAACAAGACAGAGAGAGGGAGGGAGAGAGAGTGGTAGAGTGGTGCCTGTTGAGAAATCAGAAGATATTCATTCAGAATGTTGCAGCCCAGTATGAGACATTTAAATCAGGAGTGCTGGGCCATTGTACTCAGTAATATAGTGCATTCAGAATGGCTGGTTGAAAATCCAAAATACCTCTCACTTGTCTGAGGGAAATATATTCTAGCAAATCAGAATAGCAAGGAGCATATTGCTTATTTAAGTTTAAAGGTGTAGTTCAGAAGGCACTCCATGAGGCCAGTCGTAGCCCTGCAGCCCACAGTTACTAATAGCAGGAACAACCTAGAGGCAGCTTAAACAACCTTTGTAATTTAAGGTCTACTTAGGAGATGTAGTTGTTTTATTTACTTGAACTTTGAATTCATGTGATTTATCATTGTGATAAATGCAGTTTAATATAATAAATCTCCGTAAACTGTTATGGATGTGGAGGTATGCAACAACAGCATCAGAGTGTCCCCCTGCTATTAGTTAGCATAGCAACTAATACACTTTAGGCTTACAGGGCCTGGGGTCTATCTTAGCACCACTGGATACAAGGCAGGAACTAGCTTGGAGCAGTACACCAGTCCATTGAATGGCTCACTCACATATACTGTATTCACACTCACATTCACACCTGTCTTTGAGAATATATATTTGTATATTTCTGTGCCAGCATTATTCCAGACATGCTGGTCATTTGCTTGCTCATGCATGCAATAGCCTTTTTCACGGGAGGAGCCAAAGCCTATTCCAGCAACATCAGGCACAAGGTAGGAATCAGCCATGGATCAAACACCAGTCTGCTGCAGGGCAATTTCTTGCACACACGCATACACACACTCTTCTACATTCATCTAAAATTGAAGTCATTCATTTCATCAGTTGACTAACATCTTCTTCTTCTTCCGGCTGCTCCAGTTTGGGGTTACCACAGCGGATCATCTTCTTCCATATCTTTCTGTCCTAGTTGACTAACATAATTGTTTGTATAGGCGGAGGAAACTTGAATACCCTACCCATGGAAATGTGGGTAGTGGATACGACTGACCAGGTCTGAATGTGAACCCAGGTCACTGGATTTGTTAAATCACTGCGTTAACCACTGCTTTTTTATAGGGTTGAAAAGATGGGACTGAAATGGGTATAGTAGATGCAAGTGCTATTTATTACACATCTTGGCTCGAACCCAAGCTGTAAGTGGTACCCAGAGAAGTACATTTGCAGGCCCAGACACAGGACATCAGCAGTCATGTAACACCTTATTATAGTTAACAGAAGAAAAGTCACTTAGTCATTTCACTGAGATAAATAGCTACTGTATACCTGGAATTTTTTGTAGCATCTCAATGAAATTGAAACTAAGTTGATTCTTGATTTGCCTAAAATAGTAATGTGGGTGCTTTTCTGCACAGAAACATACACTGTGTTATATATTCCCCAGACACTTCCATTTTGTACACATGGTTTAATTATTGTCTAAAAATGTAATCTTGTTAAATCCAGCTGCTTCAAGAGTTCATGTACTTAGAGATCGGCTCTATATCTTCTCAACATCTTTGTTGAGTGAACCTCTTATTTGTGTGGGGCCATTCCAGGACTTCAGTTTCACACCACATTCCAAAAATGTGACTTTAGTTGACCTGAGATATGCTCAGTGTGAGTATGTTTTGTGTTGTGTGTGGATTAGTGTGCCCTGGGGAGGAATGACATCCCATCCATGACTGATTCTTACACTGAAATTATTATTGCCAGTAATATGGAATTAAACTGAGTTCAGAAAAGGCAGATTTAACTGAAAAACCAAACAGAAGATGACAACAAAGCTATATAAACTTGCAGGGTTCTTTTCCTGTTTAGCACACACTTACATGTACATATAATTCATGTATGCACCTGAGTTTCCAAGTTACTAATTGTCAGATTTAAATGAACAGTTCTGGTTACAATAATTTATGATAACTGATCTTTAACATTAATGGGCATTCAAGTGAAGGAAGCTGTAGATAACACATATATTCAACTTTTCCATCTTCTAACTCATTTATCCACCTTATGGCTACAGACTATCTGTACTGACAGCACTGGACACAAGATAGGAACCAACACTGGACAAAACACCAGTGCAATGCACCCACACTAGGTCAACACAGTATCGATAATAAACCTAACACACATGTTTCTGGAGTGAAAGCCAGAAGTTGTGTCCCACCTGAAATTTGGACCATTACAGTGAGATAGTAGAACTAAACACTCTGCCATTGTTCATCCCCAAGATTTTTACTAAAATACTACGCCTATAAATCACTGAAGAACTAGTCTCAGTTCATGTGATAGTTTAACTTTAAATAATAACAACATGTGCTGGACTTCTCGTATAAGTTTCTGATTGGTTTCTGATTAAGGGACTGGTGGGGATGAAAAGCAGAAGTTACAGCTGTCCCTATACACCAGAGTTTCAAAACAAATCCTTAAAGCAAAAGCTCAAAAATTTTTTATATTGCTACACTTAAGTAAAAAATAAAAGATATAATCTAATAGGAAGGCAGGAATATTTATAAAGAAAAGCTACTCATGAGGAAAAAAAAGAAAATAAAGCATACCAAAGAAGTTGTTATAATAAAGTAAGAAACCTCATTTTCTGATAACCTAGCTAGCTGATAACTATTAAGTGTTGTGGTATATTTTTTTCCAAATAGCTTATAGAACTTTAATGTAATTTTCCTATCGTTAACTTTTTTACATGTTGCCATCTTTCCCATATTCAGCTAATAGGGGTCATACAGTACAAGCTGATTTTGAAAAGTACAGTAGTTGTAAAAAGTTGGCATCTTTTTCATCTATGTTTAAAGTACCTTTTACAGCTTGCTTTAATCATAAAATGTAATAATTGATTAAATCAATACTTAACTTCATATCCTCCAAACTAACTGAGGGAAAAGACAAGGTGGCTCAGTTCATTGATTGTAAAACAGCAATCAAACTTGTGCTATATTTAGAAGCTGCTCAAGTTGTGTAAGACAAACCACTCTGTCAAGGTCAGTCAAAATGAGTCAGTGAATTTCATCTGCTGAAATTCTTGAGATTCTTCTAAAATGCCTGTTAGTACAGTAGTACATTTTCTGCATTTAAGACAATGTGTAATTATTCTACTAAAACCTTTTTGAAGCATTTCAGTGTTCATTTGTGTAGGGAAGCATTTACGCAAGTTAATGTATTCTGTAAAACATTAATGTGCCGTCACTTTAATTTAATACTCACAACTAGTAAGTTACATAAATGATTTTAGATAAACTTAAAATTACAAAGTTTTCCAATTCAGAAAAAAATTTACGCTTTAACAAATTCTAACCTACTTTCATGTTTTGCATTTTTATGAAAAGATATTAAGTTAATGTTAATAGTAGAGGATTAAGTTAATCATTTCAATCAAGTGCTGAATATTTAACTGTATGCAAAACCTTTGTACTTACATTCTGTCATTGTCATAGACATTTTTTGTGAATTTAAGTTTATTGAATTAATAATCAGAGGTGCACAACATTAGAATGAATTGATTTAGTTTAGCTTGGGGGTAATGTGCTGTATTGTCTATTTAATTCAAAGAGCTTCTTGTTCATTAACAGAATCCAATATACAGAACAATACTTGGTTTCATAAATGAAGAAAACACTGTTCTACTGAGTTTACTAGTACAGTACTTTTCCTTTTTTAATACAGTGTCTACCATTTAAATAATAATATTGTACATTTGAAGAAGATGATTATTTGGTTAGGAAAAACATTTTCCAGATATTAGAATTAATTAACAACATACAACGGATGACAGGCAGTTACAGTATAATAAATGTATTTTTGCACGCACATCTATCTATCTATCTATCTATCTATCTATCTATCTATCTATCTATCTATCTACAGTGGAACATAGCCAGAAAGATGCCATTCTAGTAGTACTTTAAAAATATGCTTTTAATTATTTACAAAAAGGCCTCATTTAAATAATGTTTACAATCTAACAAAACTTTCATTTCTGCATTTCATCCATGCAAGTTTTTCATTTACCAATTCACATTTAATTTACTAGGAATTTAAAGAAAATATAGTGAGGGTTCAGAAACATTCCAAAAGTGTTTTTAAAGAAAAATACCCCTGGTGTCAACTGCAATTTTTAGACTTTTCTTTTTAATTCTTAATCTCTGTAAGTTTGATTTCAGGTTTCAATACACTGCTTTTTCAAATAAAAAGTCAACTCAAACCAGCTGAGAGAACATTTTGTATACATTTGACATGACTGTACAAAGAAATAAAAGATAAGTAGTGAAAACCTACCTGGACTTTGAAAATGCAGCTTTTAGCACATAGTCCATCTATAAGATAATAGAGATGAACCCGGCACTGTATTGTACATTTAATGTAAATTGTCAGAGTTTATTGTACCCAGCATCTTATATTATTGCAAGATTGATAAGGTGAGCATTAGCAAAGAGCTGCAAGGGATTTTATGAGACAGTTCTGTTTTACAATGTGTCAGTGTGTAATATACCTGTGATATATTTCTGAAAAGTGCTGTACACTTAACTTTTATTTGTAAATTAATCAATATATTTATTGTTAGAAAATAAATAATTTCATTAGTTTGATTCATAATACATTATTTTTTATATTAGTATAAAAACAGTCTTGAGTATACCAAAATAAGCATGAAGAAATATATCAGCTTTATAAAAAACAGTATATTTGCTCAGCTTCATGAGCAGAGATGATTAATGAATCCTGCTGTGCACAGTACATTTTCAGTTTGTCATGTTTTCATAGATGTGGCACACTAACCAAAAACGTCAGTTAGCCCAGTACCATCATACATTATCCAAAATATATAGGATGTGCTAATTTTACCTACTTATTTCGGAAACTGCATTGCATTTTATTAAGGCTAATCATATATGCCATTTTTTTTAAATGTTAGGGCCAGAAACAGTCAAGCCATTTAGTGTCATTGGAAAAGCTGTTTAAGCCTGGGCAGTAATGCACCTGATGTGTAATGCCTAAAATTTATTGTAATCCATTAACCTACTCATTCAACTTGGGAAAACCTTGTGGTACATTATTTTAAATAAATAATTCCAATCAAAGAAGCAAAAAAAAAAAACACTTCAGTGATTTATAATATCAGGTTGGACGGTATGGAGACAAAGCCAGAAAGGTGAAATTATGTTGGCTTGGATATGTGCAGAGGAGAGATGGTGGCTATGTTGGGATGTGGGAGAAGGATGGAGCTGCCAGGCAAGAGGGAAAGAGGAAGGCCTAAAAGAAGGTTTATGGATGTGGTGAAAGATGACATGCAAGATGCAGAAGACAGGAAAATATGAAAAAAGATGATCCACTGTGGCAACCCCTAACGGGAGCAGCCAGAAGAGGGAGAACATAATCATATAGAAAATTTTTTTTTTTGCAAAATTACAAACTGTACATTTCAAAAACTCACAATTTATATTAATATTAAAGCAGAAGATAGTGGTTAATAACACAACTGAAAGTAAAAAACAAGATTTTCCTTTCTGTAATAACATTTTGAAACCAGCTTAATTCAGTTCAGGATTTCAGGCGCCACGTGTAAAATGTTTGAATATTGTGAAATACATGGTCATGCCATTTTCTTTAAATAAATAGAGACATGTTTTAAGGCTAAGTGGTAATTTGAAACACTGCGATATACATTTATAACAATATTCATGGCAGACAGGCAGGCTTACATGAAATGTCTGTACAACCCCTGCTTTTATTTAGTAGATTATTTCTTGTTCTTAACTGAGCCATGAAATATCAGGTACATAGGTGAAGTAATTAACAGTGTGTGTGCTATTAATTTGTTTACTATGTTGTTTTGATGGCCCAGTAAAAGAGTTAGTAAACTAATGGCTATAAATGTTGCCATTTCCTTTTTAAAGTCTAATTTTCCATTACTTTTATTTGGGCTCCATTTATTGGCCACACAAGACTCGACTTTGCCTAAAACTAGCATTTTGCTCTCTTCTGATAAATTCTGTGTAAAGCACACCATTTCCATAGAGATCCTTTAATTTATATTAAACTAAGTATTATTAGCAAAAAGGCAGGTTTAAGGTCAGTGGTGTGAATTTACATTTGATATTCTGAAGAATATGAGGTTATTACCCCAAAAAACATACATCTGAACAGTAATCCATTAGTAATTTTGAATTTGTAAAGCATTCTTTCACATATATGCTTCCCACTTTTATTAATCAGCATCTTGTATTGCCAAGACATCTTCTTCAGCTTAATGAGTTTTCAAGGATTTCTAGTATAAATTATGCATTTCATGCCTTAACACAAATGTTATTTGCAGAAATATAAGCTGACTCTTACAAAATACAGTATTTAATTCTTCTCTGGCTAATGTGTTGTAGGTTTGGATTCTGTATTATGCTCCAAGAGCTTTACAGCTTCAAGTGACTAACAGATGACACAACCTTTTTCAGTCTTCTGTGATACAAAGCCAAATTTATGTTTTTCTTCTTCCTTTTGGATACTAATCCATGTTCAAAGTGAGCAAAGCCCTCAAAGAATGAAGAACAATTGTCAATTTGTAAGATGTTCTCATCTTTTATTCTTGCTTTATGGATTAATGTTGTCCGAATAGCTCTGCTTATGGCCCAAAAATCAATTCACTGACTTTACGCAGAGAGAGTCTTTTTTATTACTTCCTAAAACATTTGTTACTTTGTTCTCTGGAGTGGTTTCCAGAATGATTCCATACTTTTGCATTTTTCAGGAATAACTCTCTGAGCTTTACAAATTGTTTTTGAATGCTCTTACTAAATGTCATAAATAATTAATTTCTTATCATAGCTAGACTTTGAAAGGCTTGTGAATATTTTTGGTAAAAGTCTGTGACATTTATATAGGTCATGACTTCTCCAACTTAGCCCTTTTGATTTGCTTTTCTATTCAAACAGCTGGCCGTAGAAATCTCTAGATTGTCAGACTAAGCTGAGAGACACCATTAACTGTGATGCACTAAACAGCCATTGCAATGGACAGTGGAAACAGTTTTATTCATACCATTATGTTACTTACATTATTTTTTGCGGTCTATGACCATGATTATAACTGATGGTTTACAAATATTTTTAAATGTCACAGGGAATACCAAGAATTGACATTTAGCATGTTAAACACTGAGCTGTTGTAATCTTATTCACTTACTATTTTCTAGGCCCACTTTGATCATGCCAACCAGCAGCCCACCATTCAAAAGCCTGCAGCACCATACGATTCATTCTCCCCTGTTCCAGTGCATGGTGTGGGAGTATTTTTAAGCAAGTTACTGTCCATAAGCTCTGAGCATTTTAAAACCATGCAGGGACCAATTAGCTGATGTTTTTAATATTTTATATTAAAATATTTATATATAAATATTATAATATTTAATATATTAAGAGGGTCCATGCCCCCTTCCCACTTCAAAAAGAAAATAATTATGCCTATGCCTAAAACATCAAAAGTGGGCTACTTAAATAAATGCAGTCCAGTGGCATTCAATCATGGCTGCAGCAGGTTCAGATTAAGTAAAATGTTGCAGGTAGTGTGGACCACGTTAAGTGCATAACATCAAATTTGGTCCAAATAGGATGACATCCAGATGTTAAAATGTAGATAATAAAAAATGCTATGCTT
Source organism: Polypterus senegalus (assembly GCF_016835505.1). NCBI lineage: Eukaryota > Metazoa > Chordata > Cladistia > Polypteriformes > Polypteridae > Polypterus > Polypterus senegalus. The sequence continues at coordinate 108,244,708 of NC_053157.1, forward strand.
GTTTATAGCCTACAATTTAATACTTTTGTGACATCAAAGCTGACAACCTAACTTCTCAATTTGAATTTTAATGTCTCAATCTGAAACAGGATTTTGCTTTCCCCAACTGGCAGACCTCAATATTTTAAAATTTTTCAGCATCATGTCCTCCACACTTACCCTCAACACAATGTAATGAGCCCCCTTTTGCACTCATAGTTCAGCTATTATCATTTGCCAAATCACAGCTCCATCTCCGTCATTAGATATGCTGATGATACCACCATCAACGGCCTGCTCACCACAAATAATGAGACAGCTTACATAGAACAGATCTACCTGCTGATGTAATGGTGTCAGGACACCAATTTCACGCATAATGACAGCAAAGCCAAGTAGTTAATCATAGACTTAAGAAGCCACAATCTCATCTACAGCTGAGGGGTTGTTTTTGAGAGGGAAGCAGGTTTAAATTTCTGTTTAAATTTGCATTCTATGTACAACTGATTGTTTGCTATGAGTCTTTTGTTGGTATTGAATGACTGTCAATATTCTGAGGAGAATTGTATCATTCTATGTGCACATGACAGTAAGCTTGAACTATTTACACTTTTTATAGAGATGATATTGCAAATAAAAATCAGAAAATACTACTCCAAACATAGGTGCTTATTCACTTAGGCAATGTTAACTTGTTAGTAAGAAATATAAGGAACACTTTTTAATCAGAGTATAGCATCAAGTCAATGAAACTTCTGGGATATTGATCTGGTCAGTTAAGTAGCAGTGGGAGTTGCTGATCAGTTTCAGCTGCTTTGTGTTAATGAAATTAACAACAGGTGCACTAGAGGGGCAACAATGAGATGACCCCCAAAACAGGAATGGTTTAACAGGTGGAGGCCACTGACGTTTTTCCCTCCTCGTCTTTTCTGACTGTTTTTTCACTAGTTTTGCATTTGGCTCTAGTCAGTGTCAATACTGGTAGCATGAGGCAATGCCTGGAACCTACAGAGGTTGCACAGGTAGTCAAACTTCTCCAGAATAGCACATCAATACGTACCATTGCCAGAATGTTTACTGCGTCTCCCAGCACAGTCACAAGGGCATGGAGGAGATTCCAGAAGACAGGCAGTTACTCTATGAGAGCTCGACAGGGCCGTAGAAGGTCCTTAACCCATCAGCAGGGCCAGTATCTACTCCTCTGGGCAAGGAGGAACAGGATGAGCATTGCCAGCGCCCTGCAAAATGACCTCCAGCCAGCCACTGATGTGAATGTCTCTGACCATACAATCAGAAACAGACTTCATGACTGGCCACCTCCAGCTCTGTCTCCTGCTTTCTGGTCTCCAACTCATATAACAAAGCTGATCTTACTACCGTCCTGCAGACCTTCCCTTTCAATCTTGCTGATAACCGTCTGTCACAAATTACTCCTGACACTCTTCTCCACCCATTCCACCATACCTGCACTCTCTTTTTCATCTCTCTTCCACAATCCCCATTACTCTGTGCTGTTGATCCCAAGTATTTAAACTCATCCACCTTTGCCAACTCTACTCCCTGCATCCCCACCATTCCACTGACCTCCCTCTCATTTACACACACATGTATTCTGTCTTGTTCCTACTGACCTCCATTCCTCTCCTCTCAAGACCATATATCCACCTCTCAAGGGTATCCTCAACCTGCTACCTAGTATTGCTACAGATCACAATGTCATTAGCAAACATCATAGTCCACAGGGACTCCTCTCTAATCTCATCTGTCAACCTGTCCATCACCATTGCAAATAAGATGGGGCTCAGAGCTGTTCCCTGATGTAATCCTACCTCCACCTTGAATGCGTCTGTCATTCCTACCGCAGACCTCACCACTATCACACTTCCCTCATACATATTCTGTACAACTCTTATGTACTTTTCTTTATCTTTTTGAAATTGTATTAATTTTATTGCAATCATTCCATACAAATCAATCAATTTTTACAAAAAGTAGAAATGAGAACAAACTTATGTACTTTTCTGCCACTCCCGACTTCCTCATACAATACCACAACTCCTCTCGAGGCATATGCTTTCTCCAGGTCCACAAAGATGCAATTTAAACTTCTACATCAACATCCTCAGAACAAACATCGCATCTGTTGTTCTTTTTCCCTTGCATGAAACCATACTGCTGCTCACTAATCATCGCCTCACTTCTTAACCTAGCTTCCACTACTCTTTCCCATAACTTCATGCTGTGGCTCATCAATTTTATCCCCCTGTAGTTACTACAGATCTGCACATTCCCCTTATTCTTAATATTGGCAGCAGTACACTTCTTCTCCACTCCTCAGGCATCCTCTCACTTTCCAAGATTCCATTAAACAATCTGGTTAAACACTCCACTGCCATCTCTCCTAAACAACTCCATACTTCTACAGGTATGTCATCTGGACCATTCCTTTCAATTCTTTATTCTCTTCATAGCTGTCCTTACTTCCTCCTTGCTAATCCATTGCACTTGCTGATTCACTGTCTCCACATCCTGCTCTTTCTCTTGTTCACTTCATTCATCAGCCTCTCAAAGTACTCTTTACATCTGCTCAACACACTCTCCTTGCTTGTGAGTACATTTCCATGTTTATTCTTTATAACCCTAACCTGCTGCACATCTTTCCTAGCTTGGTCCCTCTGTCTAGCCAATCGATACAGGTCCTTTTCTCCCTCCTTTGTGTCCAACCTTTCATACAACTCATCATACGCCTTTTCTTTAGCCTTTGCCACCTCTCTCTTCACCTTGCGCCTTATCTCCTTGTACTCGTGTCTACTTTCTGCATCTCTCTGACTATCCCACTTCTTCTTCACCATCCTCTTCCTCTGTATACTCTCCTGTACTTCCCCATTCCACCACCAGATTTCAGTTTCCTCCTTCCTCTTTCCATATGTCACGCTAAGCACCCTCCTTGCTGTCACCCTTACTACTTCTGCTGTAGGTGCCCAACTGTCTGGTAACTCTTCACTGCCACCCAATGCCTGTCTTACCTCCTCCCTAAACTCAGCCTTGGAATCTTCCTTTTTCAACTTCCACCATTTGATCCTTGGTTCTGCCCTCACAGGGGACTGTACTTTCTCCGGTCCTGTTCAGTCTATATACATCAGACTTCCAATATGACTTGGAGTCCTGCCACGTGCAAAAGTTCGCTGATGACACTGCTATTGTGGGCTGCATCAGGAGTGGGCAGGAGGAGGAGTACAGAAAGTTAATCAAAGACTTTGTTAAATGGTGCGACTCAAACCACTTACACCTTAACACCAGCAAGACCAAGGAGCTGGTGGTGGATTTTAGGAGGCACAGGCCCCTCATGGACCCTGTGATCATCAGAGGTGACTGTGTGCAGAGGGTGCAGACCTATAAATATCTGGGAGTGCAGCTGGATGACAAATTGGACTGGACTGCCAATACTGATGCTCTATGTAAGAAAGCTCAGAGCAGACTATACTTTCTGAGTAGGTTGGCATCCTTCAACATCTGCAGTAAGATGCTGCAGATGTTCTACCAGACGGTTGTGGCGAGTGCCCTCTTCTACGCGGTGGTGTGCTGGGGTGGCAGCATAAAGATGAAAGACGCCTCACGCCTGGACAAACTTGTTAAGAAGGCAGGCTCCATTGTAGGATTAAAGTTGAACAGTTTAACATCTGTGGCAGAGCGACGGGCACTAAGCAGACTCCTGTCAATCATGAAGAATCCACTGCATCCACTTAACAGGATCATCTCCAGGCAGAGGAGTAGCTTCAGTGACAGACTTTTGTCACTGTCCTGTTCCACTGACAGACTGAGGAGATCGTTTCTCCCCCACACTATGCGACTCTTCAATTCCACCCGGGAGAGTAAATGCGAACATTAATTTTATTTTAATTCTTTTCATTTTATTACTATTTAATTTAATATTGTTTCTTTGTATCAGTATACTGCTGCTGGATTATGTGAATTTCCCCTTGGGATTAATAAAGTATCTATCTATCTATCTATCTATCTATCTATCTATCTATCTATCTATCTATCTATCTATCTATCTTTCTTCCTTTTCTTGATCTCCAACGTCATTCTACAGACCATCATCCTATACTGTCTAACTACACTTTCCCCTGCCACCACTTTGCAGTCTTTAATCTCCTTCAAATTGACTCCTCTGCGTAGGATGTAATCTACCTGTGAGCATCTTCCTCCACTCTTGTATGTTACCCTATGTTCCTCCCTCTTCTTAAAATAGGTATTAACCACAGCGATATCCATCCTTTTGGTAAAATCCACTATCATCTGACCTTCTTCATTTCTCTCCTTGACACCATATCTACCCATCACCTCCTCATCTCCGTTGTTCCTTTCACCAACATGTCCATTGAAATCCACTCCAATCATCACTTTCTGTCCCCTGAGTGCACTGTTCATCACTTCATCTAACTAACTCCAAAAATCTTCTTTCTCATCTATTGCACTTCCAACTTGCGGGGCATATGCACTGTGCAAAGCAGCCCAGACACTAACAGGCAGACACTAATGGTTTACACCCAAGCACATGTTTATTATACATTATTCTATTTTACAAGTGCGCACACAACCCAGTGCCCCTGCACCAATCACCCTCAGTCTAGGCCTCTTCCAGTAATGCCTATTCTCCTGACAGCCTCCACTCCTCTCCACCGAGCTCTGTCCTCTTCCATCTGACTCCAGCTCTCGAATTTTATACTCATCCGGTCGTGCTCCAGATGCCTCCCAGTGAACTTCCCCTGGCACTTCCTGGTGTGGCGGAAGTACCGGCTGAGCACCTGGAATCACTCCAGGTGTCCCTGGTCTTCCTTCCGCCAGCACCTCTGGGTGTGGCGGAAGTGCTGACGTCCAGGGCTCTTCAGGCATCCGGGCGCCCCCTGGCGGTGACCACGGGCCCCTATAGGGTTGAGCTTCCATGCTCAGTTCCCGTGGTCCCCATACCAACCAAGACAGCTGCCCCCTCGTGGTCCGAAGGAAGCGTAATCCCTCATACGGGCGTCCCGGCTGGGTACCGCCCCCAGCCACTCTCCACAGCACTAACCACATTCATCATCACTCCTCCAATTTCCAGCTTCATAATCATTACTCTGTGTGACACTCTTTTCACCTCCAAAACACTCTTCACATGCTGTTCCTTCAGAATAACCCCTACCCCATTTATCCTCCCATCCACACCATGATAGAACAGTTTGAAGCCACTTCTGATCCACCTGGCCTTACTCTCCTTCCATTTAGTCTTTTGCACACACAATATATCAACCTTCCTTCTCTCCATCATATCTGCTAACTCTCTCACCTTATCAGTCATACCGCCACCATTCAAAGTTCCATCCCTCAGTTCCACTCTCTTTACCTTCCTCCTCTCCTCCTGCCTCTGGACATGTCTCCCCCCTTTTCTTCTCCTTCTTTGGCCAACAATAGCCCAATTTCCACCAGCACCCGGTTGGCTAACAGTACTGGTGGCGGTCGTTGTTAACCTGTGGCTTGACTGATCTGGTATGGAAATTTGTATTGTTGTCCGCATATCGATTTGGCAAAATTTTACACCGGATTCCCTTCCTGACGTATCCCTCCCCATTTATCTTGGCTTGGGACCGGCACTAAGAAACACTGGTTTGTGCATCCCCTGTTGCTGGGTTGAGAGATTACTGTACCCTAATTACTGAGTATGAGGCATGTGTTGTGTTTCATAGGAACCAGGCACAAATTCCATCCCAAGTATCGGAACAAAATAAAAACATTGGGAGTGTGAGAGAGGAGCTAACAGAATATGGCTGTTCTTGAAGGGGGAAACACAAAGGTATTATTATGGTCTCTCAGTAGAGAAGACCACCTCCCATAACCCCACAAAGGCAGAGACCTTTGCAAAAGGAGGGGGACTCCCAGACTAGCAGGGGAGGCAGTTGTACAAGTGGAAATTTGACCCAGAGCGGCCAACCCACTCCCTGGCATTTGCCTTATGGAGCAGGGCTGGGAGCTGCTACAGCCAGACAGAAATAATTCCCAGCAGGTCATTGAACAAATTTCTTGCTATTTTCTGTTAAATGCACACCTGGGTATTTCACCCAGCCGGTCTGGGCACAACTTTTAAAAAACATGATTGGTCTCATTGAGATCATAGAGGGACACAGAGCAACTTCACAATCTGGAAGAACAGAACAGTCCCTTTGTCAAACCCAGACAGAATGTGTTCCTACTTCCAAGCCTACCCGTCACCACCTGGAGCAAATGTCGAATCCTCAGGATATTCAATGGTGTTCTCTGCTAAGCAAAGAGGGGGGATGCAGGGGGACGGGAGAGGAGAGGTATTGTGCAATAGCTAAAGCACTATCTTTCTCTTGTACAGAAGTGGTAATTGTCAATGGGCATAATATATCTGCTCTAATGGACTCGTATCAACATGTTCATTGTTGCTTGCCAAATTGTGTTGCTACACCAATGGTTAAAAGTTAAGACCAGTCTGATCTGCAATCATGGAAAATCCTTCTGGTACAGGTGCACCTCATGTTTCATCAGTTTCGATGGATTACTAAAGAAAATAACCATAGCGGTCCTCTGAAATCCGATCTGACATTGTTAATTTTCAAATAATATTGCATTAGTGCGATGATGTTTTCTGATTGGTACTATTCAGATCATAAAATCATTTCCTCGTAATGTCACATACATTTGTCTCTTTCTTTTTTTCCCTAGTGCTGCTTTGACATCATGGACCAGAAGGTGTGAGCTTATTCAATGAGAGAAGGAGCATGCAGATGGCCACTTGCTGTGTGCTATAACATGCTTGACCTGAAGGCGATGAACGCACATGTACTGTACAAGGCATGCATGAGTCCACTGAGAAAAGAAGAGTGTTCTTTGCTCACTTTGTAGAGGATCTTTGTAGTTGCTTCTTACAAGAAAAGGCGATGGAAAAAGAAAAATAGGATGCAACATCAACAAGCTTCTGTTCCAAGACTGCTGCTTTTCCCAGGACAGCAAACTCAGTCAGCATCAGGTGCCCTTTCAATGTAATAGGAACCACAGCATAGAGGGAAGTGTGTACATTGCAACAGGTACACATGTCATAAATGTAGGAAGGACAGCCATTGGGTGTGTGGAAACTGTTAACATTTGAATTTGATGATTGCATATAGTGCAAAACTGACCTCTCTGTACTATTTTATACTCTACATGTCCTGGAGTAGAACAGAAACACCACCATGCACCAAAATGTGGAGATTGGGCAAGATCAGAAAAAAAATGGCAGTCACTGGTTACAACACAATGTTTTGTGAAATGTACTATACAGGTCATAAAATTAATTATTCCAAATATCATATATACCTATGTGTCTGTTTTTTGTCAGAGCGGCTTTCACATCATCAACCATGAGGTGCATACTAATTCAGCTTGAGCAGGAACACTCAATAAAACTGAATAGAAAAAATTCAAGTGACAATAGCCAAGTTTCCATCCAGTTTTTTGTGATGTTTTGTTATCGACAAACAGAATATACGTAAAAAAAATGTGCAAAATTTGCTGTCTCCAGCCTGTTTCCATCCAACTGGCTTTTTATCGATAAAATGGTGTGAGTGATGACATCATCCCCCCAAAACGAACTGTCGCATAAGTTTTGTTGTATCGCGAAAAAAAATCTGCCCTTGAGTCGTTTCTATACATAATTTTGTGTATGTCGCAAATTATCTACCTTTTGTTTTCCACGTTATACCCCCTCCACTAAACAAAGAAACAAAGAAATGGAGAGATTATTCAGACAGTTTTTTGAAATTTGCCAGCTTACTGTTATTTCAGTTTCACAAATAATTGGAATTGTACATAATAACTGAAGAAGACAGCAGAATGAAGCAGTTGCTTATCTGATAGCCCTAGAGCTCAAAGAAAGTACCCCAGTGCGACGAAACCCACGGGTATGGGAGAAACGACGGAATAAGACCTTCTGGGAGGAGGTGGTGGAGAGACACTTCACAGAAAATCTCTGGCTGCAACATTTTAGAATGACACAGCCGACGTTTGAGATGTTGTGTGGATTCATCACTCCTGATGTTGCGCCCATCACAGGTTGCCACCGACCACCGGTTCCAAACCCAAAGTGGATTGCCATCGCCCTTTACAAGCTGGCAACCTGCGCCGAGTATAGAGTAGTTGGAGAAACTTTCGGGGTTAGTAAAACTACCGTCCATCGATGTGTATATGCTGTGTGCACCGCTATTAAAGAAAAATTAATGCAGCGTTATATCAGACTTCCGACTGTAGTGGAGGCCAATGAAATTGTATACCGCAATTTCTTGGTGCATCTTGTGCCACAGATTTACGGTGTGCTGGATGGCACGCATGTGCCTATTCTTCCCCCGACGGAGGGCTACCGCGATTACAATAATCACAAAGGGTGGCCATCTATTGTTCTCCAGGCCCTTGTTGATGACAGGTGCATGATACGAGACATTTGCGTTGGCACTCCTGTAGGTCCCCATGATGCAGCTGTGTTTGCAGCATCGGATCTGTACAGGTGAGCCTACCTTTCAATATCCCTTCTCAGTGCGATAACAACTGTATTAGTACTGTAACCTGCTGCCCTTAAGGTTTTTAATTAAAACTGAAATTTGAATTAATAAAAAATAATGACATTTAATCAAAAAAAAACTAAAGTTAATATTAATGAGAGAATTTCTCATATATGCTAAAACATCTACCATTTAAAAATAAGAAAAAAATGTTAAGATAATGAAACACAAGGTTTATTAAATATTTTGACTGGCACAGTAAATTACCTTTGCGGATTTTGTATTATTTAGACATCCTGAGAGACACCCCCAGGCTACAGTTGATGTGCAGGGAGTTCAGGTACCCCTTTTAGTAGCAGGAGACCCAGTCTATCCGCTACTGCATTGGCTCATCACGAGAAATAACGAGTCTCTTCATCAGACCATGCGAACCGCTCCACCATTCTCGTTTTGATTGCACCTGATGAAAATGTATCATGTGACACATTTATTTGCGTTAAAGCCCTTTTTTTCAGACAAAAAGTGTTTCCAATGTAGTTTTTGCGACATCTGAAGTATCGATATGGAATTTATGCACTAAAGTTAAACGGAAAAATATTATGTCGACGTGTACAACATTTTATCGATAATTAGCATTTTCATCAGCTATATCGGTAAAAAAATTTGAAGCGCTAAATATTTTTTCGCAACAACTCCTTAGATGGAAACCTGGTTAATTAGATACCAAGAAGGCAGAATCACCAGCGTTTGTGTGTCAGCTTTTAGGCTTCCAGATCAGAGAATTTCCAATTCCATTATCTCAAAACACCACTCACATTTACAGGTATTCCCAGTTTCAAATAAAACCTAACAGCTTCAGGTCTGGGGTTGGATTGGGGGTTGTATCTTGATTGTGACTGAGAGAGTTAAAGTGAAAAAAAGAAAAAATACGAACTTTTACAAGTACTATAAATTTACACCGGCTCTTAGAGACGCAAGTCAAATGTATTTTTTTATTGTATAATATTAACAATAAGAACAGCTCACTACTCAAAATGGTAAATTTGGGAGGCAGCCAGGATCAATCCAGCAACCTCTTGATTACAAATCAGCAGTACTTACCTCTGCACCACAGAAGTTGTTATCTTATTCTTGTAACTTTGTGAAAGTGTTAATTTGATATTTAGACTTCAGCCTTCACACATTATACAGTTCATGTCTACATTTTGTAATTTATTACTAAAACATGAAAAACCTTTCTGTTTTAACAATGTGTTTCCATAGATCTTTGTAGACAGAGAACACACATGAAATGCATGTGTTACAAATAACAATATATTATTTACCCTCTGTGACAGATTAGGGTTTTCTCGCACCCTTGTACCCTCAGACCACACATCAGACACCAGATAAAAGTCCAAATAATTGATTTATTATAATAAGTGCACAAAGCACCCTCCACTCCCAAATACTCCAATAATTACATACACAATAATCCAATCCTCCAAACTCTCAGACGCTTAGCCACCCTGCCTCGAACTCAGCTCGTCTGTCTGGGATCTCCCACAGTCCTTTATACTCCTCGACCCGAAAGCGTTTCACCCTCTCTGTCCATATGACCTGGAACACTTCTGGGTCAGATAAAAAAATCCTTTTTTCTTCACCCTGGAAGCACATCATTCTCTTTGTCCATGTGACTATGACGTACTTCCTGGGCGTAAGGCAAATAGTCTCTTTTTGTACCACTAAGTTAGAAATCTTGTATATATAAGCCATCTAATCATTAATTGTGATCATGACTTTGATAGTGATGTCATCAGCAAATGTATCTAAAAAGTCAGACCTATGACTGGCCAAACACAAGTTAGCAGGAAGTACAGCTCGGAGGCTCAGCTCATTATCCTGTGTGATACCCATTGTGAGGCAAACCCAAATCAACCCATGTTTCCAGGAATATACTTCTGGCAAATTAGAACTTTAGAAAATTTAGATGAGGGCAGGCAATTCAGCCCAACAAAGCTCACCATTTCTATCTCCTTAATTCTTCTAAAGCAACATCATGTCTAGTTTCTAAGATCTATATTCCTATTGTCTACCTCATTACTTGGTAATGTTTTCCATGTATCCGTGGTTCTCTGTGTGAAGAACACTTTGCAATATGTGTGTGAAATTTATCCTTAACATGTTTCCAACTGTGCCCCCATGTTCTTGTTAAGCTCATTTGAGAGTAACAGAACTGATTCCCTGTGCTAGTTTCTTTCATAATTTTAAACACTTCAGTCACATCACCTCTTTGTCTCCTTCTGCTTAAACTGAAAAAGCTTAGCTCTTTTAATCTTTCCTCATACTGTAACTTGTCTCCTGAAGTCCTGGAATCAGTTAAGTCACTCTTCTCTATACTTTTTCTAGTGCTGCTATGCTGTTTTAAGCCCAGAGTCTAAAACTGCATGCAGTACTCCAAATGAGGACTATCCAGTATATTATAAAGCTTAAGCATAACCTCCTTTGACTTGTACTCTACACATCATGCTATATAACCTAACATTCTGTTAACCATCTTAATGGCTTCTGAGCACTGTCTGGCATTTGATACTGATGATTCCACTACAACTTCTCACCTGGTTTAGTATCATTTGCAAACTTAACCAGCCTGCTGTTTATATCCCTATAAAATTATTTATATATAGCCCTAGCACTTACCCCTGAGGAACACCAAACTTAACATTGCCCAATTCTAATAAAGTTCTTTGCATCATAACCCTTTGCTTTCTATGTTTTAGCCATTTCTGCACCCATCTACACACTACACCGTAAACTCCCACTTATTTTAGGTTGATGTCCAACCTCTTATGTGGGATTTTATCAAATGCTTTCTGAAAGTCAAGTTAAATAATATCATATGCACAACTCCTTTTGTTGCTTCCTCATAGAATTCCAGCATGTTATTAAAAAAAATCCCTTGTCTAAACCTATGCTTGACTGTTCAGTAAAACTGTTTTGTATTTGCATTCAAGGGTTGCTTTTTTGAATTCTGTATAAGCACAATAAATGACAGTTTAACTATTTTAACCCATTGTATCTGTGTGTGGCATCACAGCTGCATAGCAGCTGATCGGAAAGCTCAACAGTAGGAAAGGATCACAAGTTACAGCAGAGGATACGGCAGCCCTGGAGAACATTTATAGCACACACTGCCACAGGAAAGTCACCAGCTATCAAAATTGATTCCACCAATGTTCACCAATGCCACAGTCTATCTGAACTTCTCCCATCCTGCACAAACTTCATAGTGTTTCCTGTATGGACCTCAAGGCACAGAAACAGGTTCATTCCAAGAGCTATAAATGCATTCAATCAATCCATCAAGTGCTCCTGGTAGAACTGTTTGTATTTACAATTATCTAACTCACTATAACTTTCTCTCTTTCTTTCCTAGGTGACGAAGTGGAAGCGGAAGTCGAAGCAGACAATGGCCGACAGTGAGATGAATCGCGTTGCCGTCATCGTCGAAGAACTCCTGGCACTCGACAAACAGATTTAGGAACTTCTGTCCAGACGAAGGTACCTCAGAGACTTGAAGACTCACACCCAACAACTGAAATCGGCGTAACATCAACCCCACCTCGTGCCGCTCAAGTCCAAGGGCAAGTAAGCTTCACCCCCGCGCCTCGTAGGAGCAACGACAATGCTGATGAAGACCTCGACGGGTTTCAGCTTTGCAGGCGGGAGTTCAAGGCTAGAACACCTCCATCGGCACAGACGAGCATGCAAATCCAGAACCGATTCGACCTTCTCCGCGTCCCCAGTCTGCCTTCAACCCCGGGTGATGTAATTGTGGTAGGTGATTCGATTGTACGAAACCTGAATATCACGTGCCCTAATCAAAAATCCTTTGTTTCTTATTTTCCCGGTGCTCGAGTTCAAGATGTGATGAGGCGGGCGCCGACCTTCTACCAGAAGCACAAGAGGGCAATTGGATCCATCATTCTACACGCCGGCGTAAACGACATAAGGCACCGAGAGTCGGAGGTTCTCAAGGCTGACTTCGCTGCACTAGTTGAAGACACGAAGGAGAGGACCCCATCCGCAAAAATCTTCATCTCGGGTCCACTACCTCTCGTCAGACGATCGAATGAATACTACAGTCGTCTGCTGGGTTTAAACAACTGGCTGAGAAGCTTCTGCGAGAATCAAGACATCGGGTTTATAGACAACTGGGATCTTTTTTGGGAAAGGCCGCGCTTCTTCAAGCGGGATGGACTGCATAGATTTGGCTCCCGGGTCCTCTCCGAAAACATCGCTCTCTTAATAGTTGGCGGCTTTAACTTTCATGTCGACAATCAGTGTGACCAAAAGGTAAAGGAATTCATGAACCTCCTGGACTCTTGATTTGAGGCAGCTCGTTAATCAGCCTACACATAAAGCAGGTCATACGTTAGACTTAGTGATTGATAAAGGAATTAAAGTCGATTTAAAGCAAGTCATTGATATTGGTCTATCAGACCATTTTCTTCTACTATTTAATATTGAAATAAAGATAGAAAACACTCATGAGAAGCATTTTGTTAAAAAACGCTTCTTTGACTCATCAGCAGCTTTAAATCTTACAACTATTCTAATCAATCAGTCCGTTTATAGTGCCAACTATAATAGCGAGGATAATGTAAATAGTAAAGTGGAAAACTTTAATTCGAAAGTAACAGCTGCTGTTGACATAGTTGCACCTGAAAAGACAGTTAAAAAATCTTCTAGTATTGTTATTCCATGGAAGACCCAAAGAGTGTCTGATTTAAAAAGAACATGTCGTAGAGCTGAGCGTAAATGGAGGAAAACTAAACTAACTATCCATTATGAGATATTGAAGGTTAAAATAACAGAATACAATAACACTGTCCGTCTTGAGAGGCTGCTATTTCTCTAATATTATAAATAACAATGCTAGTAATCCCAGAGTCTTATTCTCTACAATTGATCGTCTGTTAAACCCAGGTAATTCAAAGGAATGCCCCCAGAATACTTCCAGTGAAACCTGTGAGAACATTGCTGTATTTTTCACTCAAAAAATTAATGATATTAGAGATAACATAGTATATCTCCCCAACACTGCAGAACCTCCAAAGCCCCGGTACTCCATTATAAACAAATTAAATGCTTTCACCAGGATAGATTTACCTGAATTACATAGTATAATCTCTCAACTGAAACCCTCCACCTGCGTCCTTGACCCAATACCAACAAGGTTTTTCAAAGAAATATCAGGCGTGCTAATTGACAATATTCTGGACATAGTTAATTGTCATTAGATACGGGGTCTTCCAGACTGTCTTAAGACTGCTGTAGTTAAACCCCTGCTCAAGAAAATAATCTTGACCCCTCTGCCTTTGAAAATTTTAGACCCATCTCTAACCTGCCCTTCTTAAGTAAAATTCTAGAGAAGGCAGTCATTATGCAGTTAAATGACCACCTCAATAAACATGCTATTCTTGATAAATTTCAGTCAGGTTTCAGAACAAATCACAGCACAGAAACTGCACTCGTTAAAGTAGTAAATGACTTGCGGTAAATGCAGACAGAGGCCATTTATCTGTTCTCATCCTCTTAGATCTGAGTGCCGCATTTGACACCATTGATCACAATATTCTTAGAAATCGCCTTAGTCAATGGGTGGGCCTCTCTGGCAGTGTCTTAAATTGGTTTGAATCCTACCTGGCAGGGAGAAAATTCTTTGTGAGTTGTGGTAATCACATCTCAAAGACACATGATATCCATATGGTGTTCCACAAGGCTCTATCCTGGGTCCGCTGCTTTTCTCAATCTATATGCTTCCGTTAGGTCAGATTATCTCAGGTTACAACGTGAGCTACCACAGCTATGCTGATGACACACAGCTGTACTTATCAATAGCACCTGATGACTCCGACTCTTTCGATACACTAACACAATGTCTTACTGGTATTTCTGAATGGATGAATAGTAATTTTCTCAAACTAAATAAAGAGAAAACTGAAATTTTAGTAATTGGCAATAATGGATTCAATGAGGTTATCAGAAATAAACTTGATGCACTAGGATTAAAAGTTAAGACGGAAGTAAAAACTTAGGGGTAACCGTTGACTGTAATCTGAATTTTAAATCGCATATTCATCAGACCACTAGGACAGCATTTTTTCACTTAAGAAACATAGCAAAAGTTAGACCTCTTATATCATTGAAAGATGCTGAGAAATTAATTCACGCTTTTGTTTTCAGTAGACTAGATTACTGTAATGCACTGCAACGAGTGCAGAATGCAGCTGCTAGAATCCTAACTGGGAAAAGAAAATCCGAACACATTTCTCCAGTTTTGATGTCACTACACTGGTTGCCTGTGTCATTCAGGATTGACTTTAAAATACTGCTTATGGTTTATAAAGCCTTAAATAATCGCTCCATCTTATATATCGGAATGCCTGACATGTTATATTCCAAATCGTAACCTTAGATCTTCAAATGAGTGTCTCCTTATAATTCCAAAAGCTAAACTTAAAAGAAGTGGTGAGGCGGCCTTCTGCTGTTATGCACCTAAAATCTGGAATAGCCTGCCAATAGGAATTCGCCAGGCAAATACAGTAGAGCACTTTAAAACACTGCTGAAAACACATTACTTTAACATGGCCTTTTTATAACTTCACTTTAACTTAATACTGATACTCTGTATGTTCAATTCATCATAATAACTATTCATGGTGGCTCTAAAATCCGTACTGACCCCAACTCTCTCTTCTGTTTCTTTTTCCGGTTTCTTTGTGGTGGCGGCCTGCGCCACCACCACCTACTCAAAGCATCATGATGCACCAACATTGATGGACTGAAAGCCAGAAGTCTACGTGACCATCATCATCAAGTCCTTCCATGAAAACCCTAAATACAAAGAGGACTGTTTGACTTATGTTAGGTAGATTGCCCAGAGGGGACTGGGCGGTCTCGTGGTCTGGAACCCTACAGATTTAATTTTTTTCTCCAGCTTTGGAGTTTTTTTTTTTTTCTGTCCACCCTGGCCATCGGACCTTACTTATTCTATGTTAATTAATGTTGACTTATGTTTATTTTTATTGTGTCTTCTATTTTTCTATTCATTTTGTAAAGCACTTTGAGCTACATTTTTTGTATGAATATGTGCTATATAAATAAATGTTGATTGATTGATTGATTGATATAAACTTGCACTACAACTATAGCACAACTTGAGCCACTTTATGAACCATTTGCACTATCTGCACTTTATGTACATGTATATTGTACTTATGCTTTCATAATGTATATTTTTATTGTTTTTGTATTATTATTATTATTATGTTTTTATTATTTTATAGGCTTCTCGAGTGGTGGTGGCTGGGCCCTTTTATAGCCCACCCGGAAGCGTTCCAGGTGATTGACAACCTGGTCCTAATTGCACTTCCGGGTGGGGCTGAAGACTCGTCCAGCCGGGCTGTTGGAAACAGACAGCCCCCCCTAGTGGCCACCCTGGGCCCTAATCAAGCTGTGGAGGACTCCATCTCCCGTGGAGCCCTGCGGGTGGTTGGGGAATCACTGTCGGCCAGGGAGGCTGCCACCAAGCGTCCCAGGGGAGATATTGGACTGCCCATGGTGGCTCCCCCGGAACATAAGCAGCAGGGGTGTCCCTGCCGGGCATTGGACCCGGCTGTCCTTCACAATCTATATATTGATTTTTTAATTTACACTCAGCAAAACTATACTTATATTGGGTAGAGCCTCCTTTTGCCCTTAGCCTCAGTTCTTCGTGGCATGGATTCCACAAGATGTTCGAAACATTTCTTTGAGTTTTTGGTCCATGTTAACATGTTCACATTATGCAATTATGCAATTCATTCATGCTGCGAATCTCCTATTCTGCACATCCCAAAGGTGTTCCATTGCATTCATTGGGAAGGCCACTGAAGATCACTGAACTCATTTCCATGTTAATTAAAGTAGTTTGAGACGACTTGCTTTTTTACATTGTGCATTATTATGTTGGAACTCAACATTAGAAATTAAATAAATTGTGGCCATGAAGGGATGCACATGATCAGCAACAATATTCATATAGGTTGTGGCTTTTAAATGATGATTGATTGGTATTAACAGGCTCAAAGTTGTCAAGAAAACATTCTTCACACCATTATAATACCACCAACTGCCTGGGTTTTTAAATGGGTCGTACTGGTTGCAAATTCTGACCCTTACATTAGTGCAACTCAGCAGAAACTGAGTTTCATCAGTTTTTCCAGTCTTCAACTGTCCAGCTTTTGTGATTCTGTGCCCATAGCAGATTCATTTTTCCATTCTTGGCATTCTTCTGCTGTAGTAGCCCTTCCACCTTAAGGTTTGATGTCTTGTACATTTTGAAATTCTTTTCTGCTTACCACAGTTGTACAAAAGAGGTTATCTGAGTTACAATAGCCATTCTATCAGCTTGAACTAGTCTGGCTGATCTCTATTGACCTCTCTCATCAAAAAGGAATTTCTGTCTACAAAAATGCCACCTGCTGGATGTTTTTTGATTTTTCACACCATTCTCAGTAAACACAATTTTCTGTTTTGGGTGAACATCCCAGGTCAATCAGCAGTTACAACAATACTCTTATCAGTTTCTCTGGTACCAACAATCATGCCACAGTCGAAATCACACATTTTTGCAACATTTTGGTGTTCAATATGATCATTAACTGAAGTGTCTTACAGGGATCTACATAATTTTATTCATTGCCACAAACATTACTTTCCTGTGACACAAGCATGTTGAAATATTTAAAGCACTTTCAGTGAGGTTAAGAAAGGGCTACACCACAGATTCACTCTGAGGGTGTTGATTTTCAAAATAGTAATGGAATTGGTGATCAGAAAGTGTGTGAAGTATTGTTATGGGAGGTCTTGTAAGCCAGTGGGGAAAAAGGTTACTCAAAGGAGAATACATTAAATGGAAAACTAGGTTAGACTCAAAAGACCTTATAGTTATTGTTGGAGGTGAAGGGGTATGCTGAGTGTAAGAGATGGGTGCATGACTGTGTTGAGTGTGTGATGAAAGTGTTGGAAAAAAATAATTTCAAAGAATGAGCTGTTGGAAGAAGGATGTAGTGGTGTGATAAGTAGTATGTAAACAGCCATTGTTTATAGAAAATGTTTGATGGGGTTACAGGATCCTGATGTAGGAGAAAGCAGGGAAGAGTTGGTACTTAGATGATTTGTTCAGTGCAGATGGAGGTGCAGACACAGCAGTGATAGTGAGTTTGAGAAGGGTATTGAAAAAATTCCAGGAGTCGTCATCCTTTCTGACTTCTAAAGGAGTCTGTCTGGCATTGATGGATAAAATTTGAAAGCTGTGTGAGGGGCAGTATGAGAGTGAGACATGGCAGAACATGAAGAAAAGCTGAAGTTGGATTCCAGAGGCCAAAATAGATATGTTTTTAGGTGATTTCTGATAATATGAACAGAATGGGTCTCTCAACAATAGATGTCCAGGACTATGAAGAGCAGAGGAAAAAGATTTGTAGGAACACTGGTTAACCTGGGTACACCTGAAAAATAACATTGTACTAGTGACAATAATGATGATTTGCGAAAATAAATGAATAACTAAGTGGATTATCTTTACAAAGTGATGTATTTATCATTAGATGGAAAACTGCCCTTTCTGTTTTTCACTCTCCTGCTCTCTATGGGCACTTTATTTAATGAAAATTAAGTATAAATGGCTAAATTAATGATGATTAAATATAAATTGCTAAATTAATAATGTATTTTTGAATGAAAGAAAATCAAGTTTATTTACTTAATGAATTCTACAAATGATGTGTAGCGTGTCCTTTTTAAGCACAAACATTGCAGATTTCTGTTTTCATGTATGTTCAGAACCCTTTATCTGAACATAATTTATACTTACAGTTAAGTATGTAATAATAAAATATCTGTTACTAATTAGTTACTAAGATCTACAAGTGCATTGAAAATAAGTTTGATCACATAAAATGCTGTTGCAGTGGCCACGCATATTGTGTCAACAACTGTACACCTAATACCAGAGAAAAATTGCAGTTGTTGGGATCTCATTAAGAAGAATTTTTCTATTTTTTTTACCACGTCAGCCATTAATAGAAATAAAGAAATCTAAAACTTTATTATTAAGTTTGTTATATGTTTAATTTTACTTCTGGTTTAATATAGTGAAGTGACTGAGCAACTGGTGTCAATAGAGGGCGCCAACATCTCATAAATAAAAAAAGTCAACCCTTTCAAAGTTAACCTGGTTAGGCTTTAAAGGCACTATTTGATCATACAAATGCACTTCAAAATTATACAGCTAATGAAAAGAAAATGTTGCAAATCTCAACTATGTTTTATTTAGCCTAGGGAAAATGTTTTGGATCTCTTAAATATATATCACATTTAAAACATGGTTTTCATTTGTTAAACATTAAAAATAAGTTAATGCAATAAGCGCCCCAAAACAGTTTTGGAAAGCACAAATTTTAATTTTTTCAGCGACGATCTGTTAATCCTTTGTCATAACACATATTTTATTTGAGGGATATAAGAGCCACCCATTCACAGGGCACCAGTCCATCACAGCTTTTTTCAATATATAAATAGGGTTTTTTAGCTGATTTATAAATACACATACAAATAGCATAGAATAATGAAAAAGTTTTGTCCATAACAGCTGCTCATCCTTCATTACTTTCAATAAACACTTTGAATAAATATAAAAATCGAAGCATTTTCTAAATTTTCATGCAACAAAATTTGCCCTTTTAGCACTTTTAAACACATACAGTTGTAATCACATGAATAATTTTAAATGCAGGAAATAACAGTTGAAAAGTTTACAAGTAGATATTAGTAGATAATGCCGTCATTAGTAAAGAAAAGCTTTGCTACTTTAGAATTAAACTTATTTCTCACAGTCATTAACATATTCATTTATTCTGGTAACTTTTGTTGTTAAGTTAAGCATTATTTTTCAATCTAAAAAAAATACGAAAAAAAAACCCATTTGTCTCATAATTGGATTGCATTGATGACCTGTAGGGCAAAAGCAACAAAAGCATTAAAACTTCTAAATGCATCCAATTTGAAGCAGCTAAATTTACAGTTTCAAAAGACATGCTTTGCCTATTAATGTTTATGAGAGTAAAAGGAATATGAAAGTAATTAATTTTCATCAATTATCATTGCCACTAACTTTCCTTAAAGAAGGTCATGTACACATTTTTTTCCTTATCCACAGTGAATGGCATGGATGATGTTTTCATGTAAACAATCACCAATATGACATAATCTATGCTCAAATTAGAAATACCAGAATAGAATATGTCAAAGTAAGGCATGTGTCTGTAGCTATTTAGCATATTGCTTTTCATCTTAAATAAATAGGAAATGTACTTTTACAGGATGTGAAAATAAAAGGAGAAAAGGATTGCCTCTAGTTTCCATTGAACACTTTTACAGAAGCACTTAGATTACATGTAAAGAACCCCATGCCTCAAAAAGCGTAAGTATCTGCATTCATACTCCAAACTGTTATTGGTAGCTTTGAGGAATCTGCACTGACCAATGTGCTTCTGCGGCTAACATGATCAAGAAACTTACTGTAAAGAAAGTTATCAGTATGGTCCATCTGTGTTAAATGTACAGCCATGTATTAAAGCTCATCATTTTTAAACATTCAGATGGGAAGAGATTACCAGCTTGTATACTCTGAAATCCATTGAAGTATTAATTGAGTTTTCAGAAATCAGACTTACCTGGATTCCAGCAAAAAAAAAGGTTTTGTCTTGTCCTCACAATAACTAGTGCACCGCTTTTTTCCCGTTTTCAACTGTCTTGAATCGACGACCACCCAGATTTTTTTTAGCATTCCAAAAAAGTGGATTTCACAGTGTTTTGTATTGGTAGAGTTATATATTGCTCTTCTTTCCCCTTTTGTATTATTAATATGTAGCCTTTGTCAGAATGCCTCTAATTTCACAGACTTAGATAGATAGATAGATAGATAGATAGATAGATAGATAGATAGATAGATAGATAGATAGATAGATAGATAGATAGATAGATAGATAGATAGATAGATAGATAGATAGATAGATAGATACTTGATTAATCCCAAGGGGAAATTCACATACTCCAGCAGCAGCATACTGATTAAAAACAATATTAAATTAAAGAGTGATAAAAATGCAGGTATAACAGACAGACAATAACTTTGTATAATGTTAACGTTTAGCCCCCCCCCACGGGTGGAATTAAAGAGTCGCATAGTGCGGAGGAGGAACGATCTCCTCAGTCTGTCAGTGGATCAAGACAGTGACAGCAGTCTGTCGCTGAAGCTGCTCCTCTGTCAGGAGATGATACTGTTCGGTGGATGCAGTGGATTCTCCACGATTGACAGGAGCCTGCTCAGTGTCCATTGCTCTGCCACGGATGTCAAACTGTCCAGCTCCATGCCTACAATAGAGTCTGCCTTCCTCACCAGTTTGTCTTCTCCCCACCTTTCCTTCTACATCTATAATCTCAGGCAATTAGGTGTAGTAAAAGACAAGCAGGAGTTAAGTTACAATTTAAACAATGTATTATTGGTAATATATACAGTGGTGTGAAAAACTATTTGCCCCCTTCCTGATTTCTTATTTTCTTATTCTTTTGCATGTTTGTCACACAAAATGTTTCTGATCATCAAACACATTTAACCATTAGTCAAATATAACACAAGTAAACACAAAATGCAGTTTTTAAATGATGGTTTTTATTATTTAGGGAGAAAAAAAATCCAAACCTACATGACCATGTGTGAAAAAGTAATTGCCCCCTGAACCTAATAACTGGTTGGGCCACCCTTAGCAGCAATAACTGCAATCAAGCGTTTGCAATAACTTGCAATGAGTCTTTTACAGCGCTCTGGAGGAATTTTGGCCCACTCATCTTTGCAGAATTGTTGTAATTCAGCTTTATTTGAGGGTTTTCTAGCATGAACCGCCTTTTTAAGGTCATGCCATAGCATCTCAATTGGATTCAGGTCAGGACTTTGACTAGGCCACTCCAAAGTCTTCATTTTGTTTTTCTTCAGCTATTCAGAGGTGGATTTGCTGGTGTGTTTTGGGTCATTGTCCTGTTGCAGCACCCAAGATTGCTTCAGCTTGAGTTGACAAACAGATGGCCGGACATTCTCCTTCAGGATTTTTTGGTAGACAGTAGAATTCATGGTTCCATCTATCACAGCAAGCCTTCCAGGTCCTGAAGCAGCAAAACAACCCCAGACCATCACACTACCACCACCATATTTTACTGTTGGTATGATGTTATTTTTCTGAAATGCTGTGTTCCTTTTATGCCAGATGTAACGGAACATTTGCCTTCCAAAAAGTTCAACTTTTGTCTCATCAGTCCACAAGGTATTTTCCCAAAAGTCTTGGCAATCATTGAGATGTTTCTTAGCAAAATTGAGACGAGCCCTAATGTTCCTTTTGCTTAACAGTGGTTTGCGTCTTGGAAATCTGCCATGCAGGCCGTTTTTGCCCAGTCTCTTTCTTATGGTGGAGTCGTGAACACTGACCTTAATTG
Source organism: Polypterus senegalus (assembly GCF_016835505.1). Classification (NCBI taxonomy): domain Eukaryota; kingdom Metazoa; phylum Chordata; class Cladistia; order Polypteriformes; family Polypteridae; genus Polypterus; species Polypterus senegalus. Next base: position 108,266,799 of record NC_053157.1, read on the forward strand.
AGGCAAGTGAGGCCTGCAGTTCTTTAGACGTTGTCCTGGGGTCTTTGTGACCTCTTGGATGAGTCGCCTCTGCGGCTCTTGGGGTAATTTTGGTCGGTCGGCCACTCCTGGGAAGGTTCACCACTGTTCTATGTTTTTGCCATTTGTGGATAATGGCTCTCACTGTGATTCGCTGGAGTCCCAAAGCTTTAGAAATGGCTTTATAACCTTTACCAGACTGATAGATCTCAATTACTTCTGTTCTCATTTGTTCCTGAATTTCTTTGGATCTTGGTATGATGTCTAGCTTTTGAGATGCTTTTGGTCTACTTCTCTGTGTCAGGCAGCTCCTATTTAAGTGATTTCTTGATTGAAACAGGTGTGGCAGTAATCAGGCCTGGGGTGGCTACGGAAATTGAACTCAGGTGTGATACACCACAGTTAGGTTATTTTTAACAAGGGGCAATTACTTTTCACACAGGGCCATGTAGGTTTGGATTTTTTCTCCCTAAATAATAAAAACCATCATTTAAAAACTGCATTTTGTGTTTACTTGTGTTATATTTGACTAATGGTTAAATGTGTTTGATGATCAGAAACATTTTGTGTGACAAACATGCAAAAGAATAAGAAAATAAGAAATCAGGAAGGGGGCAAATAGTTTTTCACACCACTGTATAAACTAGCAAAATACCCGCGCTTCGCAGCGGCGAAGTACTGCATTAAAATTTTTATTAAGAAGAAAATATGCCAATAATTATTTGTTAAGGATCTCTTTGTATACCATGTTGTCAGTTCGGCCCTCCGGTTGTAACATGACCAAGCTGTGCGCTGAGCTTACTCTTGAGCATGCAACGTACAGTTGGCCATGTGAACAGTAATCTTGTCTCAAATCTCACAGCTTAGGTTGCTGCTGTCATAATCGGTTTGAGTTTCATGGTTTGTTTCAATTATGACAGTATTTGCAGGATTTGTTGTATTGTGTACCAAATTTCTTGAAGATGGGCCCATAAGTAACAAAGACTGTTGAAAAGTTCAATATGGCGGCCGACAGTGGCATCATACCACCGAAATAAGTACCTACATTGGTTTTGGTTAGTGCAGGGAAGCTGCCTACCAAATTTCGAGAAGATGGGGCCGTAAATAAGAAAGTTCAACATGGCGGACGTTGTTGACCGTTATGACCATTACACATAGAATTTCGAAATGAAACCTGCTTAACGTTTGTAAGTAAGCTGTAAGGAATGAGCCTGCCAAAGTTCAGCCTTCTACCTATACGGGAAGTTGGAAAATTAGTGATGTTTGAAAATTCAATATGGCGGCTGACAGTGGCGTCATACCACCAAAATAAGTACGTACATTGGTTTCGGTTAGCTCAGGGACGCCACCTACCAAATTTCGTGAAGATGGGGCCGTAAATAAGAAAGTTCAACATGGTGGACGTTGTTGACCGTTATGACCGTTACGCGTAGAATTTAGAAATGAAACCTGCTTAATTGTTTTAAGTAAGCTGTAAGGAATGGGCCTGCCAAATTTCAGCCTTCTACCTACATGAGAAGTTGGAAAGTTCAATATGGCGCCGACAGTGGTGTCATACCAACGAAATAAGTACGGACATCGGTTTCCATTAAAAGTTCAATATGGCGGCTGACAGTGGCATCATATCACCAAATAAGTACCAAATTTCAGCCTTCTACCTACACGGGAAGTTGGAGAATTAGTGACATTGGAAAGTTCAATATGGCGGCTGACAGTGGCGTCATACCACCGAAATAAGTATGTACATTGGTTTCAATTTGCGCAGGGAAGCCACCTACCAAATTTCGTGAAGTTGGGGCCATGAATAAGAAAGTTCAATATGGTGGACGTTGTTGATCGTTATGACCGTTACGCGTAGAATTTTGAAATGAAACCTGCTTAACTTTTGTAAGTAAGCTGTAAGGAATGGGCCTGCCAAATTTCAGCCTTCTACCTACACGGGAAGTTGGAGAATTAGTGACGTTTGGAAAATTCAATATGGCAGCCGACAGTAGCGTCATACCACCGAAATAAGTATGTACATTGGTTTTGGTTAGCGCAGGGAAGCCACCTACCAAATTTCGTGAAGATGGGGCAATAAATAAGAATATATATATATAGCAAAATACCCGCGCTTGGCAGCGGAGAAGTAAAAAGAAAAGGAAACATTTTAATAATAACGTAACATGATTGACAACGTAATTGTTTTGTCATTGTCATGAGTGTTGCTGGCATATATATATATATATATATATATATATATATACACACACACATATACTATGGGGTGCGAAACAGGCAAATATATTGATTTTCTGAATATATAAAGTCGGCGTCAGAATATATAAAGTGAAAACTTGAATATATAAAGTCATTGCCGAATATATAAAGTGAAAACCTGAATATATAAAGTCAGCGTCGGAATTTATAAAGTCATTCCTGATTATATAAAGTCAAAGTCAAAATATATTGATTGAAACGACTCTGAACTGAAGTAAGTTAACAAAAACGTATTCAGAAAAATTAATTAAAAAAACACTGTTCGGTTAATGTTTTGAAAATGATGCATGTGCCCTGCCCAGGATTGGTTCCTGCCTTGTGCCCAGTGTTGGCTGGGATTGGCTCCAGCAGATCCCCGTGACCCTGTGATCGGATTCAACAGGTTGGAAAATGGATGGATATTCCAGCACTGACTTTATATATTCCGACGATGACTTTATATATTGAAGTTTTGTGTTTATATATTCCAGCGCTTACTTTATATTGTGAGGTGGAGGGCTTCGCTATTACTTGTGGGGACGAAACTTCACTTTGGTAACTGATCATGGTCAACTTCAATGGTTATACTGACAGAAAGATACAAACTCTCGCCTCATGAGATGGTTTCTGGGCTTACAACCTTACCGTTTCACAGTAAAACATCGACCAGGTTCTGAACACGTCAACGCAGACGCATTATCACGACTAAATGAACCTGGTACAGAGAGTCGCTTGATTCACGGGAATGTGAATAAAGCTGAGGGGGAGGGTGTGAGCTAGAGGGCTGATCGCACCCCAAGAAGATACAGACGCCTCTGGGCAAACCAGAACCCCTGAAACACAGACTAACCTCACATTGCTCTTTACTTTCTGACTTGCGCTATAACGCGTAATGCGATACTCGCTAACTTAAAAGCCTTGTGCAGCGCCTGTCAGTTGAAAATTGATTGCTTGCTTTTATCTCTCTCTCTCTGCTCCTAGCGGAACTGTCATCTCTGACTTGTCATGGAGCACGTTTAAGCGCATGTGTTGCAGTGTTTGAATAAAAATCCTTCTTGTTTCTAGGAATAAAAATCCTTCTTGTTTCTACGACCTCCTGTGTCTCTGTGCAAATCTGTGACCCAAGCGTGACAATATATTCCAGCGCTTACATTATATATTCCGAAATATTCCAACGCCGTCTTTACATACTGAGGTTTTGGGAAGCACTGATCAATGTACCATGAAATCATGCATTGACAGAAGTTCCCCATTGGTTGGGCACGGTCTCTTCCAGTTGCACGGATGGGTGGGTGGATCTTATATGTCTGTGCAGGTTTGTTGTTGACCCTGCTCTAACGGATACTTTCATATTCTGCACTTAGCTTTGCAGTCTCCAATATCACTGAAATGCAGCCAGATGCTGCTTCTTTTTCGGCTTTCACTCTTTTCTTTACTCTTCTTTTTTCTTCACGATGCGCTTGCATTTAAATCTGGCTCCTCGTCTGTCGCAGCGACAGATACACAGAGCGACAGTGTTGCTCTGTGTACCTGGCCTGTACTATGGCGTTATTTCAGTGCCACTATTCTGAGCACACGTAAAAAAATATTGAGCGCACGTAAAAAAAGATTGCAAGTGCAAGTGTTGCATTTTGTAGAGAAATTTATTTTGAGCGTACAAAAGCTGAATTTGAGTGAACAAAATTCATTGCTGCGTGCAAAAATGTATTTCAGTGTTTGCGCTTATCCATATACACACACACAATAGCACCCCCTCTCGCTCAGTTTTTTCATTTGCGCTTGCTCGCAATGTGTTGCTAGCTCACAACATTCTCTGCTGCGAGCGCTCAACTCTCTGTACACCGTTATAAGTGTGCCACAAAACCAACCAATCACAGACTTGGTTTCAAAAATTCTGATTGGCTCTTACGGTCTCCAATCAGCTTGCTAGCTGCTGCATTCCGGACACCGGAAACACTGTCCACTCAGCCTCGCTTCTTGCAGATAGAGGGAGTTTTGATTTACTCTGCAGCCAAAGAAGAGATGGCAGAATCAAATAATGGCTCCAATAATACTACACCACAGTATGCAACTACATTATACTACACCAACGATAGTCTTAACAAATAATATATTTTAAAATAAAATAATTAAAGATATTATCCGCAAATTGGGGTTTAATTGAGTTTAGCTGGATTTAGCTACATTTCGGACTGTTTCCGGAATGCAGCAGCTAGCGAGCTGATTGGAGACCGTAAGAGCCAATCAGAATTTTTGAAACCAAGTCTGTGATTGGTTGGTTTTGTGGCACACTTATAACGGTGTACAGAGAGTTGAGCGCTTGCAGCAGAGAATGTTGTGAGCGCAAGCAACACATTGCGAGCAAGCAAAAATGAAAAAACTGAGCGAGAGGGGTGCTATTGTGTGTGTGTATATGGATAAGTGCAAACACTGAAATACATTTTTTGCACGCAGCAATGAATTTTGTTCACTCAAATTCAGCTTTTGTACGCTCAAAATAAATTTCTCCTCAAAATGCAACACTTGCACTTGCAATATTTTTTTACGTGCGCTCAGAATAGTGGCACTGAAATAACGCCATACTGTACCAACACTCGCTGTCTTCGGAGCGTCTGCCCCCCTTCCTTCTTTCACATAATGGTGTGATCCTAGTCCGCTGTGGAGCGGCGAAGTTTCGCTCTGCTCGACGGACATCGGCTCCTCGTTCACTTGAAAGCATCGGCACTTAGAGCCGGCTTCGTTCGCGAACGACACATCACTATTACTTTCTCACTTGCGCTATAACGCGTACTGCAAACCTCGCGCTATACTCCGCTAACTTAAAAGCCTTGTGCAGCGCCTGTCAGTTGAAAATTGATTGTTTGCTTGCTTTTATCTCTCTCTCTCTGCTCCTAGCGGAACTGTCATCTCTGACTTGTCATTGAGCATGTTTAAGCGCATGTGTTGCAGTGTTTGAATAAAAATCCTTCTTGTTTCTACGACCTCCTGTGTCTCTGTGCAAATCATGCATTGACAGAAGTTCCCCTTTGGTTGGAATTGAAACTGTGATTAAATGCATTATTTTTTTAATGCGTTATGGAGCACATGCATCGAAGCTTCTCAGCTGTGCGATTGTCAGTGTAACCTTTTGTAAGTAGTGCCTGGAGGATTCAGTGTGGAGAAACTCTAGAGACAGAGTGTATATTAACTTGTGGATTTTTCAGTGAGTATTTGGTGGCAGTGTGACGAATTTGCTTCGGAAGACGGCGTTAGCCGCGGAGCTCAGCTCAGAACGAAATGAGATGAATGGGAGGGGTGATGATGACGTGACTCCCCCACCCGCCTTAACTGTCAATCCCCCACAAACACAGTCTCACGGAATTTGCATAAGCACACCCCTTCACCTACAATTTTAACTTAGTTACAAAGTGATGAAAACTCTCGTTTATATCCTGCGTGCTCTCATTAAACTTGTATCCCGCATTCCCGTGGGCATGTGAAAACGCCAGCGGTAGCCTGTCTATGAACTTAATTTAAAGTTTAGGTTTGCACCTTGCTTTCTTTCCGAGGTAGCAGAACTCATGAATATGGTAGTATATGTCACTTGCTCGCTTCTTATTGTTTTTCGCTGCCTTCTCAATTATATAATGCATGTTTTCTTAAGCGCTTTTTGGAGGTCTTCCTGATTTTCTACGCACTGCGTTGACAGTCAGTTCACGTGATTACGTGGGAGGCGTGATGATGTCACACGAAACTCCGCCCCCCACGTCTTTCCAGCTAAACTCTATTACAGTTAATGGAGAAAAATACCTTCCAGTTATGACCATTAGGCGTAGAATTTCGAAATGAAACCTGCCCAACTTTTGTAAGTAAGCTGTAAGGAATGAGCCTGCCAAATTTCAGCCTTCTACCTACACGGGAAGTTGGAGAATTAGTGATGAGTGAGTGAGTGAGTGAGTGAGTGAGTGAGTGAGGGCTTTGCCTTTTATTAGTATAGATAATAAAAATATGCAAAGTACATTTGAATACTGGCAACCATACAACCTGATAAATGGGGATGTGTAGTTTCAGGTGGCACACAGACTTGTTAGTTGCTTAAAATGTCTTTAATTAAGGCATCATTTGTGGACGGCTTTCTTCAGAACAGGCTGCATGCCTGTTTCAATATGGCTGCCTGCGGAGCTGTTCTCTTCATTGTGTTGTTCTTTTCATTTCATGGTGTGTGATGGTCATCGGTTTGGTAAGAAAGAGATTAAGGTTAAGCCAGCAAATGTATAGATTCTCTGTCCAACCCCTAGAGCCAATAGGATGTCATGGTACTTAAAGGCTTCTGATACGAGCCAGTTCCAAACAGCCATACTTCAGATCAATTGGGAAATAGAACATCTTCACACCTGCCACCCACCCCAAAACCATTTGTTAAGGTAAAGCTTGGCAGTTAGGCAACCTGGCTTTGTGTGGGAGATGAGAGAGAGACTCTAGCATAGAAACATTTGTTTTAAGCACTTCCCCCCAACTCTGTCGTAAAATTCAGTTTCCTGACTTAGTTTTGCCTAAGTTACAAATAAAGACATACAAAATATTTATCAATTTATGTGGAAAATCTCACATCACAACACACAGGGTGTCAACTCTGGTGAATAAGGAGGATGTGGCAATATCTCAAACTTCAGTTTCTCCAGACAAGCCTTGGTCTTCTTATGAGTGTTTGGGCGGGCATTGTCTTGCAGCAAAAGGATTCCTTGAGACAACAGATCGAATAGCAGGCTTCACATCGGTCTCCAGCAAGTCACAGTAACTTACACTAGTGACTGTAATACCCCTCTGCATGTAGTGTTTGACAATAACTCTGGTGCACAAGTGGTTGCGAGAACAAGGCAAAACCTTTTATTCTGCTGGAATCCAGGCACTTCCAGGCAGGTGGCGGAACTGCATTGAGAAGGGTGGAGACTACATTGAGAAATGACATTATCAGTTTTGTTAAGGTTTGTTCCATTTTCTAACAAATCCCATTTTCTAACCTTAACTTGACTCCCTCTTGTAAATGACATTAAAGTCATTCTGCTTCTACTCTTTATTTAAGTAGCCCACTCTTTTACTATGCAGGCAGTCTGGGATTCTTGCCAAGGACCCTGAAGCTGCACCATCTTGATGCCCTGATTTAAAGCAGAATGGAAAGATTTAAACATGACTCTAAAGTAGAGCAGATGGACAGTCTTGATGAGAGCAGGCCATTCAGTTCCACACAGCACATCAATCCCTTTTGGCCTAATTTCTGCTAAATATGAAGTTGAGATTAGATGAACTGGAGGTCTTCATAGAGGCAGCAAAATCCTTATAATTAGACAGAAACAAGATTTACTATTGGGCTGGTTTGTGCAAAATCAAATTACATAGATACGTGTAAAGGTGTCCATAGAGAAAGGAAAAATATGTATTATAAAGACACTGTGTGGTTTGATACTTGAGCATATGTCATGTTAGCATCACATGTAAGACAAGGGATAATCCTGGGCAAGATGCCATTCTTCACCCTAGCACATACTTCGTCCATCAGGACAATTTAGACTTACCAGTTAAACTTATTTGAATATCCTGGACTATGAGAGGACACTGAATCACTTAAATAAAACCAACAGCAACACAGAGAGAATTCCTCATATATTGCCAGCAATCCGATGAGGTTAATTCAGTGTCATCATTGCTAACCTGTGCATCCCACATGATGACGGCTAAAAGGAACAATCAATAACATCTAGACATACACAACCAGTAAAACAATGATGAAGCCTAAGCAAACAAAGAAATTCATACATTTCTGTATTAAACTCTCCAACAAAAGTCTAACATCAAACATTGCAGAGTATTGCTACTCCTGCAAACTGAGAGCACAAACAAAGTAACAAATTGAACAAAATGGTCAATTAAATACAGTTTTCTTCATCTGATTCATCTGGTTAACAAACAGGATAACATGGAACTTATAGCCAGGGGGCTGCACTAGGACCAAGACTGATAAGCAACCATATGTGCAGCCAGTTCTACATAAATCTGTGCCACATCTTGTGGAACTTTCCAGCTCACTTACACACTATACAGCATTCCTTAAATGCTCATACCACTCTCTACGAATCTATCAAGTTCTGCTGGATTTTCTCTCCTGTTGATACGTGCTCTTTTATAAATGCATTTAATTAAATTGAACTGCAATTCTGAATGCTTTGAAGTTGTCAAAGATATCCCGTCTTACTAAGTTATTTGCTTGGATGGATCTTTTGAATCAAGACATTGATTTAAATAAGAACTTAATTCATGGTACTGAAATACAGTAAGTAGAGTATATCTCTCATAGTTGTAAAAATGTTTCATTTGTCACACAAAAAGAATCTTAGACTATACTACTATGTCTACAACATCCCCAGGTTATGTTTCTAGAGACATATTTGCTAACAAGAAGAATATTAAAAAATATTAAATATCAACCACTGAATATTCTGCCACACAGGGGATCATACCGTTTTAAATGAATTTGTACCAGAAATGTCAAAGTGGATTTTGAGAAAAAAAAGAACTTTTGTTCACTTGAGCATCAAGTTGAGTATCAAGGGTAGCTCATAATTTAAAGCCAAACCCTGTTAAAACATGACAAAATGTATTTTTTTTAAAGCTTCTCGAGACACATTATCATGACCCTTAAAGTCAGAAACTCCTACCCTGAGGTTTTCAGATGAAAATTCTGAGCAGGTATCCCATTACTTTAAAATTGCTATGTTGCTGCCCTTGAGTTTTGACCTTTTTTATATTTAAGTTATATGGTACTTACTCGAGTATGTGAAAAATAAATAAATGTTTGTAGTGTATTATCAGAACATGCTTTCATTGCATTACTGCATCATTAGCTTTCATGAGTGAATTAATTGTCTCCCAAAAGATTTGGATTAATTTGGATTTATGGCTGCTTTGAAATCTGCTAAAATAATATAAGATATTCATGTAAAACATTTCTGACTGCTCATAAATTGTTTCATTTCTGCCGTGGACTAATAATAGCAATAATTATAAACGTTAAAACATTTTAACTGGCACCACAAGAAAGCGGTATATTTCATTTTTAATACTCTATCTGTTATCAAATACTTTCTTATATTCCATTGTCTTTCTGAATGTACATAAAAGGAAATACATTTGGGTTAAAGATGGGCTGTATATTTTGAAAGTGGAAAAACTAGCAAATTGTTACAGTTGTAGGATGTAAAAGACCGATGGGGAAATGCAAAGAACAAAAAACAAAAGAACTATGCTTTTAGTGAAGACTTTGTGGGGTCTTTTATATCTACTATTTATTTTTTAACCCTTGTTATGTTTTTTGTAGGATTGTCATTGTGACCCAGCATTCTGGGTCTGACTCTTTATTTGGGCTCCATTTTTAATTACCTTACCTTATATAGTCCCGCTAACAAGCAAATATTTAATGTAGTCCATTAATGAAAGTTTTTGCTTTCTGTTATTGCTGTTATTTTCGAATATGAATCACTGTTACAAAAGTGTGATAACTGACCCTTTGATGAATTAACTAAAGAATGCTCCATATCCTCAATCAGTTAACTAAGTCCTTGAATGCACCTGAATATTAAGCCATACATATATTTTCGATCCATCCATCCATCCATTATCCAACCCGCTATATCCTAACTACAGAGTCATTGGCGTCTGCTGGAGCCAATCCCAGCCAACACAGGGCGCAAAGCAGGAAACAAACCCTGGGCAGGGTGCCAGCCCACCGCAGTACATATATTTTCTGACTTGTTTCTAACCTCATGTCTTCCTTGGTCAGGGATGTACAGTAACTATAATTTGAGTTAATTTAAATCCAATTAAAAATGACCATAATCAATGAGATATGTCAAGCATAGAGGTTAGGAGCCCACACTGATACGGTGCATTGCCGCACCCACCACACAACAAACCAACTCAGTATCCAGATTCGGACCCGAGTGCAGCCATGCAACGGGTGATACCTCAGCACCATACTAGTTCAGATGGAGTGGAACAGTGTTAGGTTTTTTTTATTGTGGCTGGAGTGCCAATTCTGCCACCAACCCCCAAGTTTTTCCCTGCAGGTTGGAAGGAATACATGCAGGGATGAATGCAGATTAACGTCATACCCAGGACGAGCATATAAGGTACATAAAAAGCCAGCCGTCATAATTATGCACCATTAATCTTTTGATTACTATGCAAAGTAACCAAACATGGTAAATACTTGTGAAAGAATAATCATATAGTCATAAAGTCACCCCCCAGCCCCATGCAATTGCTTACAGTTGTGCTACTACTCTTGCTTACACCATCATTTCCCTTATAAATAGTTTCTTTTACACTCATGACCTGTGAAATTTGTGAAATAACTCAGGAATTTTCTGTGATTAATTTGTTTAGAGAAACTAGAGTGAGCTAGCAATTTCCCTGAGAAATAGTGTTCATACATGGAAGTCTTGTCACAGGTAACCTAGCAATGATTCTGAAACTACAACAAAATGTCAGCAAATATTAATTACAGTATATAAATAAATATGTACACTGTGGCCTTCAGGATGCACACTATCTCCCCAAACCTGACACAAAGAGACACAAAGCACAAGTTCAGCACAACACACAGCCTTTTATTTAGCTGTGGTAAACTCTTCCTTTTCGCTTCCTATCTGCACAGCACAGTATAGCAAATAAAGTACACAGCACAGCAACTTTTCTTCTGTCTTTGCCTTTGTCTTTCTCTCTCTCTTTCCATCTCCAGTTCTCCTCCAGCAAGCTTCATCTTCTCCCTCCCTCCTAACTCTGGCTGCTAGAGCTGTGGGTGCTGGCTCCTTTTGTGTAATCCCTGGGAATACTTCCGGTGTCCCATAGGATTTGTCCAGAAACACTTCCAGATAAGATGGAAGCCTCATGATGTAGGCTCAAGAGTTCCTGCAGCAACCCCAGACGGCAGCCCCAGAATCCAACAGTGACTAAATCAAACAGTGAGTCACTAAACTCAAATTCTGTGATGCCGTAGCAATCCAGGGGGGCTGCCACCTAGTGATCTGCGGGAGATAAAGCTCTCCCCCAATCCTTCCATTTCAGTGGTGTCCCAGCTGGGCAAGGGCACTGGCCATCCACCAAAACACATACACATATAAAAGTGCATTTTTACAGTTGCATTATAATACAAAAAGTTTTCCACCTTATGGGCATTGCACACATTGCTCCAACCCATCAAAGGACATCCATCCTTTATTGGAAACAGTCGGCACCTATGATGCAGGCTAAGTACAGCTATGACTGACAGTAATCAGGTTTAACAACTTCTTTGAATTGGATGTAGAGTAGCTCCTTTATTTCAAATTCTATTACATTTCTGGACAGTAACTTTAGCTAACTTTAGGAACTAATTAAACTCACACTAAACAGCTGGTTTTACCATCACCTGGGTCTCTAATGACTGGCTAACACTCTAAAACATCAGCGTGTCTACTGTGAAATTGACATGAAGCTTTGCATTCTTTAACAGGCAGCATTCTAGTAATGTTCACACATATACCACCCTGGAATCTTTCTGGAAATTATATTAAGCCTTGAGTTTCTTGGGGATTTTTAATTTCTAGTAAGCATTTTACTAATCATGCCTATTGCTCTGTCACTGATGTTTAGGGTGTCTATGTTGAAATTCCAAAATCATTAAGCCTTTTGTTGAGTATATTGATCCCTGTTCCTAGTATTACAGTGGAATGAATTATTTCTAATCTTAAAACTAATAAAATTAATTATTGTAAAGAATTTTTCTTTGGTTAATTCACTGTGTTTAAAATAATGTTGGCTTGCTCTGATATATTGTCTTTGACAATCTTTTTGGTGATTTTAACAAAAAAAAAGTGTGCTCACACTAACCCTTGGTTTATACTGAACTGTGCTTAATAAAAGCTGCCGATTCTATCATGGAAAATATAATAACTGCACTTTGTTATATTAATTTCAATAAATATAATGTTTTGTTTTATTAATGATTAATCCCAGTTCTTGAATACCCATTTTCATGTGTTCAATCCCATTATAACATTATAGTCAATTCCTTTCCTTTTTCTCAAAATACATTTAATTTTATTTACAACAGTTTGTCAATCCACATGACCAAAAAAAGTGATTTTATACCCACCACATTTCAATATATAGCAATACACCACTCTTTTTTAGAATAATATTAAAGCTATTTATTCTTACAATGCACTTTTCAATCACTTCTCCAGAAATTAGCCACAAGTATACAAATAGTTTAAACAATTCTCCCTCCTTCCATCCTTCACTCAGTATTGCCCGCTGTCTCCTAAATCTTACTCCCTGATGTGAGGCAGTGGTCTCCGGGAATGTTTCTGGTGTCACTCTGTATCCTCAACAAAGCACTTCCAGGCAATAGAAAAACTAGAGAAGGCCTCCCACAACAGCACCCTCTACTGATCCCCAGGGACACTGTCAGGGCTGCACTTCTGGATTCCAACTTCCAAGCACTCCTGCTGGTGTCCCGATTGGATTACCATATGAGGACCAGTGCCACCAAATGTATGTGGAAACAGAACCATTCCCGATCCTCAGCTTTCCTCAGTCTGTCCGTTAAAGCACACCAGCTGGGTACAAATTTATTTCCTTGTCCTGCTGGCCAATTTGCTTGCGTCATTACACTGGCCTCTTATGTCTGTGTATATATATATATATATATATATATATATATATATATATATATATATATATATATATATATATATATATATATATATATATATATATATATAGTGGGTACGGAAAGTATTCAGACCCCCTTCAAATTTTCACTCTTTGTTATATTGCAGCCATATGCTAAAATCATTTAAATTATTTTTTTCCCTCATTAATGTACACACAGCACTCCATATTGACAGACAAAGAAACGAATTTTTGAAATTGTTGCAGATTTATTAAAAAAGAAAAACTGAAATAGCACCCTTTTGAGCTAATACAGCCATGACTCTTCTTGGGAAAGATGCAACAAGTTTTTCACACCTGGATTTGGGGATCCTCTGCCATTCCTCCTTGCAGATCCTCTCCAGTTCTGTCAGGTTGGATGGTAAACGTTGGTGGACAGCCATTTTTAGGTCTCTCCAGAGATGCTCGATTGGGTTTAAGTCAGGGCTCTGGCTGGGCCATTCAAGAACAGTCACAGATTTGTTGTGAAGCCACTCTTTCGTTATTTTAGCTGTGTGCTTAGGGTCATTGTCTTGTTGGAAGGTAAACCTTCGGCCCAGTCTGAGGTCCTTAGCACTCTGGAGAAGGTTTTTGTCCAGGATATCTCTGCTTTTGGCCGCATTCACCTTTCCCTTGATTGCAACCAGTCATCCTGTCCCTGCAGCTGAAAAACACCCCCACAGCATGATGCTGCTACCACAATGCTTCACTGTGGGGACTGTATTAGACAAGTGATGAGCAGTGCCTGAAGGCACAGATGGATGCCGCCGAAGACTTATTTCAGAAGTCTAAAACATATGCACTTAAAGACTGGAAACTAAACATGGATGACCCAATCCGTGCGCAAATTCAAGATTTGATACATAAAGTGCACTGTTGGTTTGAAGGAGACGTGATGGAAACAGTCGTCGTGAATATATTACTGGCCGGCATACCTGAAGTTCTTCGAGATTAATTTCTACGTCATGGACTGGCCGAGATTTGTTGCTCAACTATTACATATCCGGATGGAAAAGATGGCTTGTTGATCCCAGTGAAATTGAGGGACAGAGAAATCTCAGCATTGTTAGACTCGGGAAGTGACCTTTGTATTGTGAGACGAGACTGTCTTAATGAACAATGCCTTAGAGACTGTGAGACTGTAAAAATACGCTGTGTACATGGTGATGTTAAAGATTATCAGACTTTACTTCTTCCTTTAACTTATAGGGGCGCCACTTTAAGGTTTGGTCTGCGTTGGACTCGTGCCCTTGGCCATTACTCATAGGACGGAGAAATGCCCTTTTTCCGAAACTGATTAATAAATGTAAGGGACCAGTAGTCCAGTCCACTAATGAACTTAGTGGGGGGGGGGGAAGAAGAAGAAACCAAGACGAAGAACTGGTAGCGGCCGGGGAAAATCTAGAGCCCAACTTAGATATTGAACCCGATCTCTCCAGCGAGACGGAGGAGGTCACCCCCGACAATCTTCCAGAATGGGCTGGTCCTTCTACATCTTCCCAGATTGCAAACGCCTCCGAACACAAACCGAGCGTTAACGAACAATCAGATTTTGTGCGTTTGCAGCATACTGATAGCTCATTAGAATATGCATTTAAACAGGCTCGCCCTGCTAATGACTCTTATTACCAAGAGCGTAATTCCGGGGGTGTGAAAACACCACACTTTATAGAAAAGGATGGTTGCCTTTTCAGAGTGATCTCAGATCATTTGGAGGGGGAATTTATTGAACAACTGGTGGTACCTGGAGCACATAGGGAAACTGTTTTGCATCTGGCACATTCACACATCTTGGGGCACCTCGGTGCCGAAAAACTAGAGACCGGTTATCAAAACGATTTTATTGGCTTAATATGGGAAAAGATGTTGAACGATTTTGTACTTCATGTCCAGACTGCCAGATCGTCTCTGCTTATAAGCCTCCTCGGGCTCCCCTTTGTCCTATGCCCATATTGGAAGTTCCCTTTCAGCGTGTGGGATTAGATATTGTGGGACCATTACCTAAGACTAAGGATGGGTACCAATATTTGCTGGTGTTGGTTGATTATGCGACACGATATCCAGAAATGATTGCGCTGAAAAAGGCCAACTCTTTGGCTGTAGCCGAAGCACTATGTGAAACTTTTACTCGTATTGGTATCCCTAGAGAAATCTTAACTGATCAGGCACACCTTTCACTTCTCGCGTGATGAAACAATTGTGTGACAGCTTTGCTATTAAGAAATTGAGTACTACTGTTTACCATCCTCAAACGAATGGTTTAACCGGCGATTTAACAAAACATTGAAACAGATGATCAGGCGAGTTGCTCATAATGATCCCACAACATGGAACACTGTCCTACCTTTTGTTTTGTACGCGGTGCGAGAATCACCACAGGCATCCACTGGCTTGAGTCCCTTCGAGTTGTTATTCGGCCGCGAGGCATCCTGGATGTGGTACGTGAGGAATGGATAGGAAACGAGAGAGCAGCTCAAG
The DNA here is from genome assembly GCF_016835505.1 of Polypterus senegalus. Classification (NCBI taxonomy): domain Eukaryota; kingdom Metazoa; phylum Chordata; class Cladistia; order Polypteriformes; family Polypteridae; genus Polypterus; species Polypterus senegalus. The sequence goes on from NC_053157.1 coordinate 108,282,261, forward strand.
GACGAAGCTTTGCAGATAGACTCATTTCGTTCCTCTATTGCTGTGGAACACCAACAACGAGAACAGGAAACTCAGAAGCGTCTTTACGATAGGCGCAGCAAGCTCCGTGAGTTCAAACCTGGCGATCGTGTTTTGGTACTGGTTCCCTCGGATCCACACAAATTCTTAGCTAAATGGCAGGGCCCTGCCATTATTGAGGAGCGTATGAGTCCGTAAATTACAAGGTTAGAATACCGGCGGCGCAAACCATTCCAGATTTTACACATTAACCTCTTGAAGGAATGGCACGACCGACAAGAGGTTAACACTTCCTTGGCTGCTGTTTCTCAGACCGATGTTACCATTGGTAACGATCTTACTGACACGCAAAAGACAGAACTGTTATCTTTGATAGAACGGAACACTGATGTCTTTTCAGATTTACCAGGCAAGACTAACATTACAAAACATAAAATTACCACAGAACCTGATGTTCGACAGATGCGGCCGTTCCGGGTACCGGAAGCACGGCAAAATATTGTGCGCGAAGAGGTAAAAAAGATGCTGACACTGGGTGTAATTCGTGAAAGTAAAAGTGACTGGTGCAGCCCAGTCGTATTAGTCCCAAAGCAAGACGGTTCGGTTCGGTTCTGTATCGATTTCAGACGCTTGAATAAGGTCTCTAAATTGATGCTTATCCCATGCTCCGTGTCGATGAACTGTTGGAAAAACTGGGTCAGGCGAGCTATATCTCCACGCTAGATCTCACGAAGGCTATTGGCAGGTGCCTTTAGAGGCTAGCAGTTGTGAGAAAACGGCATTTGCGACTCCTGACGGACTCTATGAATTTACAAGACTCCCATTTGGTCTTCACGGGGCACCTCTAACTTTTCAGCGTATGATGGATCAGATCCTACGTCCTCACTCTGAATATGCTGGGGCATACCTTGACGATGTCGTGATTTTTAGCAATGATTGAAAACCACACTTAGAGCGGCTTCAAGCCGTTCTTGAAAGCTTGAGACAGGCTGGCCTTACTGCTAACCCTAAGAAATGTAAACTAGGCATGTCCGAGACTCATTACTTAGGCTATTCTATGGGCAAGGGTTTACTTAGGCCACAATTAAGGAAAATAGAAGAAATGCTTGTTTATCCGAGACCTGGACACAGAAACAAGTACGCCTTTTTGGGACTCGCTGGTTACTACAGAAAATTCATTCCAAATTTTGCACATAGAGCTGCTCCTCTTACAGAACTTACTAGAGGCAGAAAAAACCGACCTATCTTGTGGACAGAAAATTGCGAACGTTCTTTCAACGATTTAAAAAAAGCATTGTCTTCTTACCCGGTTCTAAGGAACCCGGATTTCACAAAAGATTTTATCTTGCAAACAGACGCAAGTGCATTTGGTGTGGCAGTCCTGTCACAAATTTTGATGGAGAAGAACATCCAATCACATATTTGAGTAGGAAATTACTTCCTAGGGAACGTAATTATTCTACAATTGAGAAAGAATGCTTGGCAATTAGGTGGGCTGTGGAAGCGCTTCGCTATTACTTGTGGGGACGAAACTTCACTTTGGTAACTGATCATGCTCCACTTCAGTGGTTGTACCGACAGAAAGATACAAACTCTCGTCTAATGAGATGGTTTCTGGGTTTACAACCTTACAGTTTCACAGTAAAGCACCGACCAGGTTCTGAACACGTCAACGCAGACATGTTATCACAACTAAATGCACCTAGTACAGAGAGTCGCTTGATTCACAGGAGTGTGAATAAAGCTGAGGGGGAGGGTGTGAGCTGGAAGGCTGATCGCACCCCAAATAGAGACAAACGCCCCTGGGAAAACCACAAACCCTGAAACACTGACTACACATTGCTCCTTATCCTTGCTATTTAACGCGTAATACAAGCCTCGCGCGGTACTCCGCCGACTTATAAGCCTTGCAGCCTGTCAGTTTGGAATTGATTGTTTGCTTTTATCTCTCTCTGCTCCTAGCGGAACTGTCATATCTGATTTGTCATGGAGCACCTTTAAGCTCATGTGTTTGCGGTGTCTGAATAAAAATCCTTCGTTTTTTTCTACGACCTTCTGTGTCTCTGTGCAAATCTGTGACCAAAGCGTGACAATATATATACTAATAAAAGGCAAAGCCCTCACTGACTGACTGTCTCACTCACTCACTCACTCATCACTAAATCTCCAACTTCCTGTGTAGGTAGAAGGTTGAAATTTGGCAGGCTCATTCCTTACAGCTTACTTACAAAAGCTGGGCAGGTTTCATTTCGAAATTCTATGCGTAACTGGAACCTGTTTTTTCTCCATACACTGTAATAGACTGCAGCTCGATGGCCGTGGGAGCCGGAGTTGCGTCTCACGTCATCACGCCTCCCACGTAATTGAGTGCCTGCCCATATAAGGTAAAGTAAACACTTAATTTTTTATTCCTTTCTCTGAGCTATAGCCTAGACAACTGCAAACACGGGATCCCATTTCTAGACCGCGGCAAACTAATATTAAGGTGCTTCGCACTTTCTTTTTTCACATATACGATTATGGGGTCATCAGGTCGGATTATGAAGACACGCACAGGAGTGGAGAACCGACAGTGCCATCCCGGCCAGTTAATAGCAGAGCTGTCTCTCCAGTCTACACGAGACCTGCCGTGACGCTTCCCAAAAGGCGCTCATATCGTCAGCGAAGACGTCTCTCTATACTATATAAAAGAAAAGGCAAGTTTCCTTTCTTTACACCTTTTTTCCTTTTATCCCAAACCAAAGCCTTTCTCTCTTAACACTGCAGAGGACACAAAACTAATTTTCTTTAATTGCTGGTAATGCCGGTAAGGCACATTACCACAGGCAGAAATTTGGACGTTCACATACAAAATGTAATTTCTATACCACAGCCGTCGTGTAGCGCCTTTCAAAAGGAATCTACTACCGAGAGATGATCCATATACATTTTAGTTGCTGTTAGTACTACTTACCTATTGTGTTATACCGTCTTTAAAATGTAGTTTACCCGAAACCACTCCAGCAGTGCTCAATGTATCTTTACTTCTTAAAACGTTAATGTTTTACTGTTTAATAACTTATAGACTACATTTTATTATTTTCCCTTGCACTCAGTGAGCGAGGCCAAAAGCTGGGCAGGTTTCATTTCGAAATTCTATGCGTAACTGGAATCTATTTTTTCTCCATACACTGTAATAGACTGCAGCTCGATGGCCGTGGGAGGCGGAGTTGCGTCTCACGTCATCACGCCTCCCACGTAATTGAGTGCCTGCCCATATAAGGTAAAGTAAACACTTAATTTTTTATTCCTTCCCCTGAACTATACCCCAGACAACTGCAAACATGGGATCCCTTTTCTAGACAGCGGCAAACTAATTTTAAGGCGCTTCGCACTTTCTTATGCACGTATACGATTATGAGGTCGCCGAAGACACGCGCAGTCCCATCCCGACCGGTTAATGACAGGGACGTCTCACCAGTCTACACGAGACTCGCCGCGACGGTGAAATCTGTTATCTTTACAACGGTTGACAAACACGGAATGTAACTTGAAGACAACATGTCCTCCGAATACGAACCTGACTGAAAGAAATAATGATAATCAAATCCTTGATGACAGCAACACTCATAACAGTGACAAAACAATTATTTTGACAATCATGTTACGTTATTTTTAAAATGTTTCCTTTTCTTTTTTATAACTTCTTTAACACACGACTTCTCCGCTGTGAAGCGTGGGTATTTTGCTAGTATATATATATATATATATATACTAGGGGGCTCCACCCCCTGCTCGATTTGCTCCCCCACCCTCGGGTTTGGTTTACCGAATATACAATTTAAAGAGATTGAAGAGATTGTTATTTTCATGGGAATTGTTACATATCCATTATTTTCACTTTTACTTTAAAACTTTTGTAAAAACAATACTTGTCCTTTATTTCCGGCCCCGGGTGTGGTTAAATCTTTCTCGCAGGATGTATAATGCTGCTCGTGTTGTGAAGGGGGGCCACTGAATGCACGAGATGCCGTTGGATAACCTGCTGTCTTTCTGCTGCTGCTGCTGGCGAGCTGCGTGTTCTTTTTCTCGCGCTGTACATTGATCATTCAAAAGCCTGTATTGCAGCTGTTCTTTTGCCATTTTGCGTCTCTGCCACTCGCGTTGTGAAAGGGGGGGGAGCTGAAGGCATGCTAAGGAAAAGCAGTCACATCATCTGCTGGCTTCCTGCTGCTGCTGCTGCTTGCAAGCTGCATGTTCTGCTTGTCGCTTGTCATTGTTTTAACAATGTTATTTGGGAGCACATGATGTTTGTCTGTCAAAAGCATTCCAACAACTGCTTGGTTGGATGTCCTTGCGCTTGTTTTAAATGTGGTCTCACTGACTTGTCTTGCATGACGTTAAAGTGTCTCTTGCGGGACATAAAATTGTCTTTGCGTGACATTAAAGTTTCTCTCGCGTGAATGTCAAATTGTCTTCTGAGAAGATTACGTCTCATCTCCCTAGACTCTCTCCCAGGATTTTTTTTTCATTATATATATATATATATATATATATATATATATATATATATATATATATTGTGGAGCCGACCCGGACACAGACAGGTGGACATGTTGTTTGTCACCACCACACGTATTTTATTTACAATAATATTTACAATAAATGGTCACTAAGACCCAGTCCAAAATAGTGCACAAACCCCAACACACAGTCCTGGCCACAATATGCCTCTCTTCGGGCCGCCTCCACTCTCTTCTTCTTGTGGCTCGTCCTGCTTCCACCCGACTCCAGCCCTGAATGAAGGGAGACGGCCCCTTTTATATCTTCCCGGATGAGCTCCAGGTGATTCCCGACACTCCTTCGTTTGCCATGCCCCAGCGTGGCGGAAGTACCGGCTGTTCTCCCGGCAGCTCTCCGGGTGCCCTTTTAATTCTTCCCCCCAGCACTTCCTGGTGTGGCGGAAGTGCTGAGGTAACAGGTCCCCAAGGCATTGGAGCGCCTCCTGGCGGTGACCACGGGCCCCTACCGGGTGGGGCTTCCATGCCCTCAACCTGTGGCCCCCAAAGCAACCAGGATGGCGGTCCCCACGTGATCCAGGGTGGGCGCAGACCCACATCTGGTCCCTCATGGTGTCCCGGCCAGGTCGTTGCCCCTGGCATCCCTGACAATATATATATATATATATATATATATAAATATATATATATAAATATATATTTATTTATATAGTGAACTTGAACCCGGACACAGACAGACGGACATTTTTACTTCACCCAACACACTTTTATTTTCCACAACTATGTACAATGTTCTACGTGCACTCCCCAGTGCCTCTTGCACCGTTCCCCCAAAGTCCAGGGCACACATTCCAACTGCCTTTCTCCTGGCCGCCTCCAGTCCTCTCTCCAGCTCCGTCTCTCTTCCACCCGACTTCCGCTCGACTGAAGGGAGGCGGCCTTAAATAGGAACCCGGATGGGCTCCAGCTGCTCCCCGGCACTCCTCCACAGACACTCCCCAGTGTGGCGGAAGTGCTGGCGGTGCACCCGGAAGTCGTCCGGGTGTCCCCTGTCGTCTTCCCCCCAGCACTTCCTGGTGTGGCGGAAGTGCTGGGCTCCAGGGTTGTTCAGGCACTGGGGCGCCGCCTGGCGGTGGCCACGGGTCCCTACACGGCTGGGCTTCCAAGCCCTTTACCCGTGGCCCCCAACATAACCAGGGCGGACGCCCCCTCACGGTCTGGAGGAGGTATAAGCCCTCCTCCGGTCCTCCTGGCGTTCGGCCAGGCTCTAGCCCTGCCGGATGCCACTATATATATATATATATATATATATATATATATATATATATATATATATATATATATATATATATATATATATTGTTATGCATGAGCGCATGGGGAGTGGCTTAAGGACCCACCAGGCGCCGCGATCAACCGTGCCAGGGAACAAGGGCGAAGTACTGACCTTTCTTCTTTTGTTTCCCTAGAAGGACCGAGATGCCGCCGCCATAGACGTATCCGGAAGTCTACAACTCCCTCCAACTTCCGGGGTCCTTTCTAACCTCCGGTCTCCCAAAGATGACATCATTTTTCCCATCACGCAACACTGCTCTCCCCATCATTTCCTGTGCACCCTTATAAAATGTCCGACCTGGTTTATTTTGACTGTTGTATTGGATGCAATCACTGACTCACTTGCGGTTTTCTTTTGTTTTTACAGTATACGGGGCTTAAAACCCCAACCCTTTATGCTTGTTTGTGCTTTTTATTACAATATACAGTGCATCCGGAAAGTATTCACAGCGCATCACTTTTTTCACATTTTGTTATGTTACAGCCTTATTCCAAAATGGATACAATTCATTTTTTCCTCAGAATTCTACACATAACACCCCATAATGACAACGTGAAAAAAGTTTACTTGAAAAAAAAATTGAGAAAGCACGTGTACATAAGTATTAACAGCCTTTGGATTGAAGTTCAAAATTGAGCTCAGATGCATCCTGTTTTACCTGATCATCCTTGAGATGTTTCTGCAGCTTAATTGGAGTCCACCTGTGGTAAATTCAGTTGATTGGACATGATTTGGAAAGGCTCACACCTGTCTATATAAGGTCCCACAGTTGACAGTTCATGTCAGAGCACAAACCAAGCATGAAGTCAAAGGAATTGTCTGTAGACCTCCGAGACAGGATTGTCTCAAGGCACAAATCTGGGGAAAGTTACAGAATAATTTCTGCTGCTTTGAAGGTCCCAATGAGCACAGTGGCCTCCATCATCCGTAAGTGGAAGAAGTTCAAAATCACCAGGACTCTTCCTATAGCTGGCTGGCCATCTAAACTGAGCGATCAGGGGAGAAGGGCCTTAGTCAGGGAGGTGACCAAGAACCTAATGGTCAGTCTGTCAGAGCTCCAGAGGTCCTCTGTGGAGAGAGGGGAACCTTCCAGAAGGACAACCATCTCTGCAGCAATCCACCAATCAGGCCCGTATGGTAGAGTGGCCAGACGGAAGCCACTCCTTAGTAAAAGGCACATGGCAGCCCACCTGGAGTTTGCCAAAAGGCACCTGAAGGACTCTTAGACCATGAGAAACAAACTTTTCTGGTCTGATGAGTCAAAGATTGAACTCTTTAGTGTGAATGCCAGGTGTCACTTTTGGAGGAAACCAGGCACTACTCATCACCAGGCCAATACAATCCCTACAGTGAAGCATGGTGGTGGCACGATCATGCTGTGGGGATGTTTTTCAGCGGCAGGGACTGGGAGACTAGTCAGGATAAAGGGAAAGATGACTGCAGCAATGTACAGAGACATCCTGGATGAAAACCTGCTCCAGAGCGCTCTTGACCTCAGACTGGGGTGACATTTCATCTTTCAGCAGGACAACAACACTAAGCACACAGCCAAGATATCAAAGGAGTGGCTTCAGGACAACTCTGTGAATGTCCTTGAGTGGCCCAGCCAGAGCCCAGACTTGAATCCGATTGAACATCTCTGGAGAGATCTTAAAATGGCTGTGCACCGATGCTTCCCATTCAACCTGATGGATCTTGAAAGGTGCTGCAAAGAGAAATGGCCAAAACTGGCCAAGGATAGGTGTGCCAAGCTTGTGGCATCATATTCAAAAAGACTTGAGGCTGTAATTGCTGCCAAAGGTGCATTGACAAAGTATTGAGCAAAGGCTGTGAATACTTATGTACATGTGATTTCTCAGTTTTTTTATTTTTAATAAATTTGCAAAAACCTCAAGTAAACTTTTTCACTTTTCATTATGGGGTGTTGTGTGTAGAATTCTGAGGAAAAAAATGAATATAATCCATTTTGGAATAAGACTGTAACATAACAAAATGTGGAAAAAGTGATGTGCTGTGAATACTTTCCAGATGCACTGTATATATATTTATGTATGAGTGTGTGTGCAAATATACATATATAGGGTGGTTCAGATCTAATTATGCAATTTTCATTACGCTAGAACTTGTTATTCCAACAATGGTGGCACGCACAGACGCTGCAGCTTTGTGCTGCCCGAATAGGTGCTCTTTTTTGCTATTATTTTTCTTAATACTGACTTTCATCGTTTTACACACGGAAGCGAGCATCCACTACAGTCGTCAAAAGCTTCTACAGATCGGCACTAGTAGCAAAGATAATTATTATAACACAGCAGCAATACCACAGGAGATTCTCAGATCACCGGGACTTACATTGACTTACAATACACTTGGAAGATGACGACGCAGACGGCGCAGGGATAGGAAATAAAAAAGAGGCAAGCGAGCAGGATTACTAACTAGGCTAAAGGCTGCTTCACATAAAACCCCTCTTCCTAGCGTTCTTCTTGCGAATACTAGATCACTAGCAAATATAATTGATGAGTTCTGACTGGATATTTCCACACATAAAACTACAAGGGACTGTTGCCTTTTGATTTTTTCGGAGACGTGGCTGGATCCCACCATACCAGACACAGCAGCTGAACTTGCAGGTTGCACGCTCCATCAAGCTGATCAAACCCCCGATTCTGGTAAGAAAACAGGTGGAGGACTGTTTGTATTTACTATTAATGCTTGGTGCACTAATATAACTACAATCAACAAGTTTTGTTGTCCGGATGTGGAATATCTGATTCTAAGATGCCGACCGTTTTACCTACCGAGAGAACATATTGTCATTATTGTTACGGCAGTATACATACCCCCTCAGGCTAATGTTAAGTCGGCGCTTGAAAAATTGTTTGACATTATCAGTAAACAACAGAACTCACACCCTGATGCAGTTTTTATCATTGCTGGGGATTTTAATCAAGAGAATCTTAAGGATGTATTCTCCAGATTTTATCAGCATGTACATTGTAAAATCAGAGGGGAAAACACCTTAGACCACATCTATACAAACATAAAAGATGCCTATAAGGTCATTCCACGCCCCCAACTCGGCAAATCTGATCATCTCCCTTTGTTTCTTGTTCCAGTGCACAAAGCCCTTATCAGCAGTACTAATCCAATTAGCAAGACTGTTAAAATTTGGCCTGAAGCTGCCATTTGTCAACTCCAGGACTGCTTTGAACAAACAGACTGGAATATATTTTTTCATCAGACAGACTTAGAGATATATACTTCATCTGTGCTGTCATATATTAATTACTTTGTGGACAATGTCACTGTCAACAAAAGGATTAAGGTCTACCTAAATGAGAAACCATGAAAGAATAGTGAAGTCAAACAGCTGCTCAGGGAAAGGGACAAAGCCTTTAAATTAGGAGACACCTCAGCTTATAGAGCTGTCAGAGCTAACCTCAAGAAGGGCATCAAGTCTACTAAACTAATATACAAACAATGGATTGAGGAGGACTTTTACAGTAACTCAAACTCACAGCGGACGTGGCAAGGCATCCGATTAATCACGAATTACAAAAGGAAAAATGACATACAATACACACTGGCCAATAACAATGCCAACCTAGCAGAGGAACTTAACAGTTTCTTTGCACGGTTTGACAAGGACAATAACCAGCCTCCAGTCAGTTTCGAGCTGACCGGAGACTCACATCCTTTGGTCGTACACATACATGATGTGCGGTGGGCACTCGAAAACATAAATACAAGGAAGGCAGCAGGACCTGATAATGTGCAAGGATGTGTGCCCCAGGCCTGCGCTGACCAATTAGCGGAGGTATTTACACACATATTCAACCTCTCTCTCTCCTCAGGTGTAGTCCCCTTGTGCCTGAAATCCACAACCATTGTACCTGTTCCCAAAAAAACAAGGATAACTTGTCTTAATGATTATCGACCAGTTGCTCTCACCTCTGTCATCGCAAAGTGCTTTGAACGACTGGTAATCACCCACTTCAAAGCCTCCATTCCAGCTGAACTAGACCAACACCAGTTAGCCTATCGGTCAAACAGATCAACTGAGTATGCCATCTGTGTGGCTCTACATGCTGCTCTCTCGCACCTGGAAAAGCCCAACACCTATGTTAGGATGTTCTTCATTGACTACAGCTCTGCATTTAATACCATCATACCTAACCAGCTGATCCAAAAACTCTATGCACTAGGACTTGCTCCGTCCATGTGCAACTGGTTATTGGATTTTCTCGCCAACCAGCCCCAGTCTGTCAGGATGGGCAAACACAAATCCTTCACCCTTTCTCTGAGCACTGGTGTGCCACAAGGATGTGTACTAAGTCCCATTCTCTATGTACTCTTCACCCATGACTCTTAACCCATCCACCAATCAAAAATTGTTAAATTTGCAGATGATACAACTGTCATTGGGCTTGTAACAAAGAACAATGAAGCTGCAAATAGGGAAGAGGTTCAGAATCTGACAGCATGGTGCAAAACACCACCAACCTGGTCTTAAATACTAAAAAGGCCAAAAACGTTATTCTGGACTTTAGGACCACTAAAAAGACTGATCACAGTCCGATTACAATCAATGAAGATGCTGTGGAGAGAGTTTCCAGCTTTAAGTTTCTAGGAGTCACCATCTCAGAGGACCTGTCCTGGGCTGACAACAACTTGGCTATAATAGGTAAAACACAACAATGCCTCTATTTTCTCAGGAAGCTAAGGAGAGCTGACCTCCCCCAGAAGCTGCTTGTTAATTTCTATAGATGCACTATAGAGAGCATCTTAACTAAATGCATGATGGCCTGGTACAACAGCTGCACCAAGGCTGCTAAAGAAGCCCAGCAGCAGCTCATAAAAACAGCAGAGGCCATTATTGGGACTGAACTGCCATCACTCGAACTCTTGTATCAGACTCGCTGTGTGAGAAGGACCAAAAACATTCTCAAGGACAAAACTCATCCTGGAAATTCTTTTTTTGAGCTCCTTCCATCAGGAAGAAGCTTTAGGTCAATTCATGTACACACAAACAGACTAAAAAATAGCTTTTTCCCATCTGCTATAAACTTTCTGAACTCTGAATCTCCTCAGTCTGATGGCATTTTTAATTGAACATGTGCAATAAGCTATATTGGTAATGTGCAATATACTACTGTATTACAATATAATAGAATATGTAATGTACTATTCATTAACAGGTTGTTGAGACTTGCCCGGGCACCACCAGTCGGAAACCACATCTTTATAAAAGTCACACGTTTATTAAACATAAATAAACACAGTCCCAAATCACGCACAATGTACTCAACACTAATCACTCCTGTTCTTGGGCTTCTCTCAATGTCCTTGCCGCCAATCTCCTCCTGGGAGCTTCGACCTGCTCCCTCTCCCAACTCTAGCTCCCCGACTGTTAGGAGGCGGGCCCTTTTATTCCCGTCCGGATGCATTCCAGGTGGCTGGAAATGATCTTCCAGCAGCACTTCCTGGTGTGGCGGAAGTGCTGCCCTTTGCCCCGGAAGCACTCCGGGTGTTCCTAGCAGGTTCAGCCGCCATATTGCCTGATGTGGCGGAAGTGACAATTCTTCTGATCTGTCGAGACTTAAGGCACCCCCTGGCGGCGGCCACGGGTCCCAAAGGGTTAAAATCTTTTTGTCCCTTTTACTGTAGTCCTATTTTTATCCAGGGCGGTTGCCTTCTCTTGACCCGGAATCTATTATTGTCACCTTCCAGTCCTTTTAGGTGTCCCTAAAAGAAGCCCAGCCATCTGTGACAAGGTGCAATACCAATTTATGCTGCTGTTACTTGATCCCTTAACACTGTATACAACATATTTTGAATTATTTGACTTTTCTTTAAATGCACATTGGGGCTGTCACAAAAAGTAATTTCGTTGTGTTACGCAATAACAATAAGGTGCTTGAACTTGAAGTTAAGTTTATTACATAGAAAATCAACCAAAAAATCCCGGACCATCGAGAAGTGTGCAAACTGACGACATGAAGATTTGTCTTCTCACGGAACTGGAATAGTCCTCCATAAATCAAAATCATCCAGACGATCTGGATCTGCATGATTAGATCTGGACCATCCTGTATATGTTGAAGGCCTGTGGGTTGGAGCTGGGGAGTCCTCTACATGTGCATCTTCAACCTAAGCCTGGAACAGGGGAGAGTCCCGAGTCTTTGGAAAACATCTTGCATCACCCCAGGCCCTGACATCACATGTGATGAAGACCATGGAACGGCTGCTGCTTCACCACCTGAGGCTACAGGTCTGCCACGCCCTTGACCCACGCCCACAGTTTGCATACCAGTAGAAGGTGGGTGCCTGGACAAACTGGTGAGGAAGGCAGGCTCTATTGTAGGCATGGAGCTGGACAGTTTGACATCTGTTGCAGAGCAATGAATGCTGAGCAGGCTCCTGTCAATCATCGAGAATCCACTGCATCCACTGAACAGTATCATCTCCAGACAGAGGAACAGCTTTAGCGACAGACTGCTGTCACTGTCCTGCTCCACTGACAGACTGAGGAGATTGGTTCTCCCCCATAAACGTTAACATTACACAAAGTTATTCACTGTTATACCTGCCTTGCACTCTGAACCTTGAATTTTTTAACTTGTACTGCATTTTTATTTAATTAATATTGTTTTTATCAGTATGCTGCTGCTGGAGTATGTGAATTTCCCCTTGGGGATTAATAAAGTATCTATCTATCTATCTATCTATCTATCTATCTATCTATCTATCTATCTATCTATCTATCTATCTATCTATCTATCTATCTATCTATCTATCTATCTATCTATCTATATGAGCTTTTTAAACTCTTTTGAGGCCCTCCCCATCAGTGCTGCACACTGAAACGCAATTGATTTGTCTGTCAAGGGTTGCTTGTCCGTTGGTGAGGCAACCGCAGGTTCCAAGCACCACCGAGACAACTACAAGTTCACAGCCTCCCCCACGTAACACGTCTGTCACCCGACCACTGACCTGGCCCTGTCCCTGCTCATTTGCTCTGTTTGTTTGTATTTAAGTGGTAGCTCCTGTTTGAATAAATACCCTGTTTCTGTTTTGATTGGAACAAAGTTGGTTTTCTTGAAGCCTTAATATTAATATTGTGATATCAAAATATTACATTTATTTATAAATACAGAGAAGGCATTACCAGTGTTTCTAATGGCTATTACTGCATGAAATTACTAATTTTTAATTTATTTTTCACATATGACACAAGCCCCATTTTTTTTATCAGCCAAGGAATGAATCCTATTGGTAAACTCTTATAGCTTATTATTAGTTAGTCATGTTAAAATGCTAATTGCTTATTGGATAAACATTAGTAATTGCTTTAGCACCACTGAAACCTGTTATTCTGCTCATTGAAACTAAAGTTTTAATACAAAAGTGTCTATTACTGTCCTGAAAAAAGAAGGCAAACTGAATCTAACCAGGGCAGAAAAATAAGGAGAATGCCCAGATGCACAACTATACAAGAGGATAAGTACATGAGAGTCTGTAGCTTGAGAAACAGATACCTTTCGTGTCCTCAGTTGTCTTCTTGCTTAAATACACAGTAAATACTAGTTTAAATGGCAACAGTGCAAATATGAATTTGGGAAGCTAAACTATGAGGCAAAGTTTCAAAGAAAAAGCCATATCAAAAATTTGCAAATAAAAATAAAATTTAATTGGGCAAAATAACAGATATTAGAATGGACGATGACTGGAAAAGGTATATGGCCAATATATTGAAATCATCTTTTCTCTGTTGCAAAAAGTGTTATGATATCCAAGGAAACTACAAAACCTCACCTGACTACCACAATTGTGACTTTGGCTGTCAAAAAATCGTAACTTTCATTTTCAAATGCAAACTCTTAATCTTAGTTGGGAGTAAGGCCTTGTTCACACGGGCGTTAAAATCGAGCATTTTTTGCGTTCGTAGCGTCCGGTGAGCGCGGATCAAGCGCCGAGTGTTTTCTACACGTAGGAGTCAAGAGTGTTCACACGGGCTTTGGTCACGTGCGTTTGTCCGGCTGCGCGTTTTTACGGCATCAAAAAAAAGTTGCATGCAGCTTTTTCTTGGCGTTCAAAACCCAACGAACGCAAGGAAACCGCTTCTAGTTCGTTTTCTGCGCGTTTATTTTACGCTTCGAAGGAGCGGGGGGCATTTCAGTGCATAACACCGTGTAAGCGCACACTCGACTACTGTTTCCTTACCTCAAAGTGACAAGTAGTCTCTCTTCGGGGCTAACACCAAGTCGCATATTGGTTGATCGGCGTGCAATCTGGCATTGCACCAACTGCAGCAGACAATCAAAAGTGGAAACCGACATCCGACAGTAATTAAAAAATTTTCGAATTTCTTCATTAAGCACAAAAAAACTTCCTTTAACCCGACGTTGTGCAGTCAGAGGATGAACCCAGTAGCGGCGGCGATTTTTTCTCTCCCTACGCCAGATTACGAGTATTTTAAAACAAGAAGATTAATATCTAACATAGCAAAATGGTCCATATTGAAAGGAGGCACCTCAAATAAAACGACAAGGGCTTTCATATCCAGTTCCCGACACTGCCTCCACAGGTTAACACACAAACTACAATTTGGGCTGCAGGCTGGCGTTAGACAGAGACAAACGAACGCCGGTGTAGAAGTCAATCGATCGCCACCACAAAATGCAACATAAACGTCTAGGATGTTCTGAGCAAGTTCGTTTATCCAAAAACTTAACGCCCGTGTGAACAAGGCCTAAGAGTAGGACACTTCATAAATACTTCTCATGTCCTGTTCTGAGGTTGGATATAATCCTAGTCCGACTTTTAGTGTAATTCCTAGGAGTTATTCAGAGATCCTTGATAAATACCCACCCTGGTTTACTTTTGAAATAAATTTTATTAGTTTTATAAATTGCATTACAGAAAGTGAATTAAAAATCAGAAATACAATTCTTTAGCTTGTTCAAAACTATATCTGACAGCTGCTTGTGAAGTGAATTTGATTTTTCCTAATTTTAAATAAAACTTGACATATTTTTGAGTACCATAACATGTCAGCAATGCAGTTTAAGCTATCACACTAGAATATTCATGAAGCAGTAATGTTCCATCAAGTGTCACCCCCAAACAGGGGTCTTAGAGGTTTAGTGACCATTTTGTTTCCAAGATTGTTTGATAAATAAGCAAAATTGTAATTAAGAGGATGGGATATTTTCAAATACTGGCAGTGTACAGTATATGTCTAATTTGAAAGTATAGTCTGTGAATTCTAAATGAATCAGACCAGGCTTTACACAAATTGATGAAAAATATATTTTATTGGTAACTGGCTTCTATTTTTGATTTCAAATTCTAACTGTAATTTGGGCTGCTTTGAAACTGGCTTGGAGTCCTGGTTTTCAATAATGAATCTTATTTAGTTAGAGGAATGAGGAAAAGGAAACCTGGTGGTGGAATGAAGAAGTACAGGAGAGTATGTAGAGGAAGAGGTTGGCAAAGAAGAAGTGGGATAGTCAGAGAGATGCAGAAAGTAGACACGAGTACAAGGAGATAAGGTGCAAGGTGAAGAGTGAGGTGGCAAAGGCTAAAGAAAAGGCGTATGATGAGTTGTATGAGAGGCTGGACACAAAGGAGGGAGAAAAGGACCTATATCGATTGGCTAGACAGAGGGACCAAACTAGGAAAGATGTGCAGCAGGTTAGGGTCATAAGGGATAAAGATGGAAATGTACTCACAAGCAAGGATAGTGTGCTGAGCAGATGGAAAGAGTACAAAAGAGCAGGATGTGGAGATAGTGAATCAGCAAGTGCAATGGATTAGCAAGGAGGAAGTAAGGACAGCTATGAAGAGAATAAAGAATGGAAGGGAATGGTCCAGATGACATACCTGAAGAATCATGGAGGTGCTTAGGAGAGATGGCAGTGGAGTTTTTAACCAGATTATTTAATGGAATCTTGGAAAGTGAGAGGATGCCTGAGGAGTGGAGAAGAAGTGCACTGGTACCGATTTTTAAGAATAAAAGAGATGTGCAGAGCTGTGGGAACTACAAGGGGATAAAATTGATGAGCCGCAGCATGAAGTTATGGGAAAGAGTAGTTGATACTAGGTTAAGAAGTGAGGTGATGATTAGTGAGTAGCAGTATGGTTTCATGCCAGAAAAGAGCACCACAGATGTGATGTTTGCTCTGAGAGTGTTGATGGAGAAGTATAGAGAAGGAGAAAGCATATGACAGGGTGCCTCAAGTGGAGTTGTGGCACTGTATGAGGAAGTCAGGAGTTGCAGAGAAGTATGTAAGAGTTGTACAGGATATGTACGAGAGAAGTGTGACAGTGGTGAGATTTGCAGTAGGAGTGACTGATATATTCAATGTGGAGGTGGGATTACATCAGGGATCGGCTCTGAGCACTTTCTTATTTGCAATGGTGATGGACAGGTTGACAAATGAGGTTAAGGAGGAGTCCCTGTGGATGTTTGCTGATGTGATGATATGATGTTTGCTGATGACATAGTGATCTCCAGTGATAGTAGGGAGGAGGTTGAGGAGACCCTAAAGAGGTGGAGATATACTCTAGAGAGAAGAGGAATAAAATTCAGTAGGAACAAGACAGAATGCATGTGTGTAAATGAGAGGAAGGTTAGTGGAATGGTGAGGATGTCCATAGTGGAGATGGCAATGGTGGATGAGTTTAAATACTTGGGATCAACAGTACAGAGTAGTGGGGATTGTAGAAGAGAGATGAAAAAGAGACTGCAGGCAGTGTGGAATGGGTGGAGAAGAGTGGCTGGAGTAGGCTGGAGACAGTGGTACAGACCACAAATCAGAAGACAGGGTTGGAGGTGGCAGAGTTAAAGATGCTAAGATTTGCATTGGGTGTGACGAGGATGGACTGGATCAGGAATGAGTACATTAGTGGGTTAGCTCAGGTTGGATGGTTTGGAGACAAATTCAGAGAGTAAAAGCATGAGTACTTCTCAAACCATTTTAAGACACTGTACAAATTTTGGGATATGATGGAATTTGCCTAATTTAAAATCATTCACAAAACAAAACTTGAAAAAATTGATTTATGATTTCTTAAGATCAGCTATAGACCAACCATGCAAGGAAATCCACCTGCAACTAAGCATTTTGAGTTTGGACAGTACTTAGATGGGAGACCATCTAGGATAAGCTTGGGTTGCTGCCCGAAGAGATGTTGGTGAGGCCATCAGGGAGATACTTTTCCTATTGTCTATGTGTGGATTCCAATGTGCCAGTCCTGTAACAGGCACACTGTACTGTAAAAATAGAACAGTCCTCTAGATGAGACATAAAACCGAGGTCATGATTCTCTGATGATATGAAAGATTACATGGGATTACATCTTACCTGAAGAAGGGGCCTGAGTTGCCTCAAAAGTTTGCATATTGTAATCTTTTTAGTTAGACAATAAAAGGTGTCATTTTGGAATTCTTTGAAAGGAGAAAGGTGTTTCTTGATGTTCTGGTTAAATTGGCCACCACAGCCTCATCATTTTTGGCCCTCTAATCTTCTCCTGCCTCTAACTGGTTACTATCTGTTTCTCATCTATCACCACTTAACTGCTAACATGTGGCGAGTGCTCTAGCACAAAATGACTGTCATCACATCATTCAGGTGGGTGCTACACATTGGTGGCTGTTGAAATGGCTCTGCACTCTCTATGTGTAATTTGTTATTGTAATTATTATTATTATCATTGTGATTAGGGCATTTTGTTATATATTTCTGACTGCAGACAGAAAATTGCAATGTGTTCTCTACATAAATAAAGGACATTGACAGATATTATAGAAGAAAAGAATTCCATTACAAGAAGCTACACCAATGTTAAGTAGGAAAAACAAAGTCTACAAAAAAGACATTGTGAATTGTGTTTTTTCAAATGTAAGGCCACTATCCTGTGGGTGTCTAATGCCTGCTGAGGAACAGTTGGGCATGGAAGTCATTTCTAGTGCAAAGTCTTTTCTAATCTGCTAAAAGTACACCCTAGGTGCCAAGCACTCAGCATCACAAAACTGGCATCACTTCTCCCGATGTGTCACTGAAGAAAATCTAAACCACATGAGTCTGAAATCTAAGAAGCTTTATGACACTAATTGTTTCCCACACCATCTTTAAAATCTAATTTAAGAAAAGTAAAATGCAGACTTATAGTATTTTTCTAGGGAACCTCTTGTTTGATCCAAAGGAGATGGTCGGCGAGTGGTAACAATTTGAATTCAAGGCTAGCCGTCAGCACCAATCTTTACGAGAGGAGAGCAGCTATTAACATGACCATTCTGGAAAATAGCTTCACCTCCAACAAACCAAGCATTTCATGAACTTTTCTCTGATTGATATGATGTGATGCTTAAAAAGGGAATGATTATTAACTGCAGCAGTCTGATCCTATGTCAAAGCAGAACAAAACTGGCATGACATGTTCTCCAACTGAGTTTCCTCACTGCTTAATGATTCAGGCACTTTTACATAAGTATACACAGTAAATGTTGACAGTTTGGGTGCCCTTTATTCATTGCAGATAAAAAATGTTTTTTTATGTAATTTCTTCAACTATGTGAAGCAAACTTTATATAGGATTTTACTGAAAAAAGAGCAGCTGTTGAGTGATTAGATTATTATCGCTACATCTTTGACATTTCACTAGAAGAAATATCCTGGTTGCTTTAGCAGAATTTGCTTTGCCATATTATTTAGTAGTTTTATTTAAGAGTGGTGTCTCGGAGGCTAGGCATCTGTGCCAGCAATTGGAAGGTAGCCAGTTCGAATCCCATAAATGCCCGAAGTAACTCTGCTACATTGGGCCCTTGAACGAGGCCCTTAACCTGCAATTGCTTCATCCTGCATATGATGTTAATCTGCACCCAGTTCTGCAAGCAGGTCCTCCAATTTACAGGGAAAACTTGGGGGTTGGTGGCAGGATTGGCACAAAAGCCACCGTATAAAAACCTCACACTGTTCCAGTGTGGTGCTGAGGGGTCATCTTCTGCACTTGGGTTCCATTGCAGGTCATTGTGTAGTGGGTGTTGCAACACACTATCAGTGCATGCTCCTATCCTCTCTCTTTTTACTTTAGAAAATATACAGATTATTAACACAGAAAATGAATTTGGGTAGGCTAGTATTAATGTTTCAAAGCTACAGGATTCTGGGTTCAGTTGCCAGCTTTGGTACGTGAATGTGAATTCTAAACGTTTTTCTTGAGTCTATTGGGGCATTTTGATTTCCATTCACATCTCAAAAAGATGTTTTAGGTTGACAGAGTTTAAATTGACCTTGTATGAATGACAGTAGGTGCGTGTGAATGTGTTCTGTGATGGATTGGCATTTTATCCACAACTAGGTTCTGTCACATGCCTCATGCACTCTGGAACAGCTCCAGATTCCTTGTCCCTGTAACCTATGGAATGGATTCAGGGAATGGATGGAAGAATTCTTTCTTAATTTTTACTTTAAATATTTAGAAAAAATGTTCAGTAATAATTCTTAAATCGATCTTGCCTCAAAGATTTTTTTCTAAATAGTTGTAATATTATTGAAGTTAAACCTGGGTGTCAAAAAAATATTAGTTTCCTACAAAATTCCAAAAAGAAAATCTCACATTGAGTGCGATGTGTTTGTGTTCATGTTTGTCTTTTCATCCTTTTTTGGTTTCTGTTTTATGAAGGGAAAGGCTTTGACTCCCAGACACAATGGACTGGATAACTGTGTTTCCAAATATGGGTATGTGGATGAACAAGTTGGAAAATTTGAAATGTATCCCTCCAGCCATCCAGCTAATCTTCAGTGTTCATACCTCTCACCACTGCAGCCAAACAGAGAATGAGACCACCATTAGAGCTCCTATTAAAGATTTCACGGGTTTTTAATTTTTTTCTTTGAGTTTTTGTCTTAATGTGTTTACTTTGTCCATTATATTGAGAGATTTTTTGCCTTTGTATAATTTTATTTGCATTTTATTAATTTCAATATCCTCTTTCGATGATTTTACTCTTTTGTTTAATATTTGGGGCCTTTTGGAAATGATTGTGTTTTGATTAGGCTGTTTTTGTTTAATTTCAGCCTTTAGGGTGATTCAGGTCTTTCTGTATTTTTTATCATTTGTATATTTTGGGACTTGATTGCTTTAGATTATTTAAATTTAATTCAAAATGCTCCTGTATTTACAACTCTCAAACCCAATTTATAGAATCACATAAAATTATAGCACATTTAAGCAAATTAGTTTCAAATATTGAGACAGTATTGAGTGGTCCTTTTATTTTCCTCTATGATTGTAGCTCTATTGGTGGCAACACCTGACATGTATAAATTATTTGACTTTAAATTAAATTGAAAATAACTGCAAAAATGGTTAAAGCGCTCCAACAAGGCTTTAATGAGACCATGACATTAGTGGCTTTAGGTGTCCTTGAACCCTTGTGCCCTTTGTAGCTCTGTAAAGCAGACACCATGTTGTTCACTTTCTTAAAGAAGCAGCATTGTCTATTGCTCACTACAACATGGCACCCTCTAATGGCCAGGATGATTTCCAACATTGCCAGCCCTATAGTCACACTATAAATCTAAGAAGACCATGATACACCTATGATAAACTGCTCAAAAAAATTAAAGGAACTCTTTGAAAACACATCAGACCCCAATGGGAAAGAAATCATGCTGTATATCTATACTGATATGGGCTGAAAATGTGTTAGGAATGAAAGGATGCCACATAGTTGATGGAAATGAAAATTATCAACCTACAGAGGGATGAATTCAAAGACCCTCGAAAAATCAAAGTGAAAATATGATGTGGCAGACTAGTCCATTTTGCTGAAATTTCATTGCAGAAACTCAAAATCGTACTCAGTAGTTTGTATGGCCCCCACATGCTTGTATGACAGCACCAGGAGGAACCCAGGACCCACTGCACCAGCATAGTGTCTGACAATGGGTCCAAGGATTTCATCCCAATACCTAATGGAAAGTCAAGATGCAATCGTCTAGCCTGTAGAGGTCAGTGCGTCCCTCCTTGGATATGCCTCCCCAGCCTATCACTGACCCACCACCAAACCGGTCATGCTGAACAATGTTACAGGCAGCCTAACGTTCTCCATGGCTTCTCCAGACCCTTTCACGTCTGTCACATGTGCTCAGGGTGAACCTAGTCTCACCTGTCAAAAGCTCAGGACACCAGTGGTGGGCCTGCCAATTCTGGTATTCTATGGCAAATGACAATTGAGCTCCACGGTGCCGGGCAGTGAGCTCAGGGCCTCTAGAGAATTTCTGACCCTCAGACCACCCTCATGAAGTCTGTTTCTGATTAGTTTGTCAGAGACATTCACACCAGTGGCCTGCTGGAGGTCATTTTGTAGGGCTCTGACACTACTCATCCTGTTCCTCCTTGCCCAAAGGAGTAGATACCAGTCCTGCTGGTTAAGGACCTTCTACGGCCCTGTCCAGCTCTCCTAAAGTAACTGCCTGTCTCTTGGACTCTCCTCCATGCCCCTGAAACTGTGCTAGGAGACACAGCAAACCTTCTGGCAATGGCACGTATTGATGTGCTATCGTGGAGAAGTTGGACTATCTCTGCAACCACTAAAGGGTCCAGGTATCACCTCATGCTACCAGTAGTGACACTGACCGTAGCCAAATGCAAAACCAGTGAAAAAACAGTCAGAAAAGATAAGGAGGGAAAAATGTCAGAGGCCTCCACCTGTTAAGTCATTCCTGTTTTGGGAGTCGTCTCATTGTTGCCCCTCTTGTTAATTTCATTGACGCCAAAGCAGCTGAAACTGATTAACAAACCCCTCTGCTGCTTAACTGACCATATCAATATCCAAGAGGTTTCATTGACTTGATACTATATTCTGATTTAAAAGTGTTCCTTTAATTTCCACCTGGGCCAGTCAACATCACTTACGGTTTCGGGCCTGACAACATCACTTCTGACACCTGACTTTAAAAACACCGTTTTGTTAGCCATGAATCACTTCTGTTTTGGACTCAACTCAGTAAACACCAATTGATGATTTTTGCTCTCTTTGCCATATCCAAGTATACAGGGTGGCTACCACAAACCTTTTTTCTGTGTTCTCTTTTATTTACAGTGTCTAAAAATGTGTTATGAACACATAACTGCAACTAACTGCTTATCCAAAGAATACTGTTTGTACTTTATGCTCCTAACTGCCTTTATAGTTCATTCTAATTGGTCATTGTCTATATTTTTTTCTGTGAAGCTGTCCATCAATTTAATAATCATTTGTAGGTCTCACTAACTACTTCAGAAGAGTCCACATATTTACATTTAAAATTACTTTAAAAAACACAATTTTCTAAATAACCTACTCTAGTGCAACAATTAGGCTACTTAAAGCCACTGAACAATCACCAGTTTTGATGACTGAATAAGCATCACAATACAATACAGTACAATAAGCACATGTGTATAACTTGTGACAGATAGGGGGCGCTATCGCTCCCTTGAACCCCTGTCCAAGACTCCAGACACCAGGAAAAAGTCCAAATGTTGACTTTATTTATATGGCACAGTGCACAAAGCACCCTCTCCTCCACTATACTCATAAATGAACCAATAATCAATCACAAATACAATCCTGCTCTCCCAGATGCGTTGCCCTCCTACCACCCAGCTCAGCTTGCTGTCTGGGAGCTCCCACAGTCCTTTTATACACCCTGACCTGGAAGTGTTCCCAATCCCCAGTCCATGTGGTTCTTTATCACTTCCGGGTCAGGTACAAGTCCTTTTCTTCACCCCGGAAGCACGTCACTTCTGTTGTTGCTCTTCCTATGACGCACTTCCGGGTTATAGGGCACAAATGATTCTTCGATCCTCCCTGCAGCTCCTTCTTGCAGCTCCTGTGTTATCCAGCAGGGTCGTGTATAGAAACTACATAGTCCACGATTCCCTGCTAGTCTTTGGGGCACCTCCATACTGCAGGGAGGGCTCCATCTGACGGCCTGGGGGTATTGGCCGGGATGACAAGCCGGCCATATACCACAAACTATTTGACTTAAAATGATATTCTCATCACTGTTTTTGTGACTTCATGTAAATTACAGTTCAGAGCCACCATACTTAAATTATTTTATTTTTTATTTCTTTCTGTTGTAAATCTGTGTCTGATTTAGTTAGAATGTTAATTCAGCAGGTAATTGTTTTTTAATATAGTATACTTGAATTGGTGCAGTGGGTAATGTTACTGCCCCTAGTATGTGCTTGTTGTGTGTGTGTGCCTTGCGGTGGGCTGGCGCCCTGCCCGGGGTTTGTTTTCTGCCTTGCACCCTGTGTTGGCTGGAATTGGCTCCACCAGACCCCCGTGACCCTATATAATGTTGGATATTAGATGGACGGATGGATACTTGAGATGAACTATTCACCTTAATCGTGCCTCACATAATTAAGATCTTAAAACGCACATACTAATACGGTGCATTACATTACTAAAAAGATAATACTGCATTGTTGAATTTGTAAGTTCTTTTCTCATTGTTTTCTATTCCTTGCTGGAATTCAACAGAAATGGTAAGTTGGTTTACCAATAACCGCATCACATGCTGTGCCTGCTGACAGTACAAGAAAATGGTATTTTACATCAGAGACATGTCATTAAGATCAGTAAAACTGGGAAGCACTGGGTTGTCAAGTGTTTCTAATCTTCTACTCAAAATTCAATTTCAAAACTATACATTTCTGGAATAATTGCACCACTGAAGCATTCCCCGAATTCACTATAATATGACTTTTACTTAACCACTGACAAAATTACCAAGGTTTTTGCCAAAATCAAAATGGATCAAAATGCCAGTCTCTCTCAACAAAGAGAAGCATATAACTGCATATACTGCACATACAACATTTAAACAAACAATTGGCAATTCTATTAAATAAACAAATCTTTTGTAAAAGGTCTACATAATAATTAGGCCAATAAATTGTCTGACCTCATTCCAGTTTGGAATTCTCTGGTGATGCCAGCAACAATGGACACATGGCAAGAGACAGGCATGAATGGTACAACACTTCTGTTTTTTTTATACTTAGGATTGTAGAAGTTCCTAAAATATAATGCCAAATGATTGTAGTCAAAACAAATTTGATTTAGCTGAAAGGATATTAAAAAAGATGTGACAGATGGCCGGCGTTCCTACACAGCCGGGATACCCAGGAGATGGAAGGACGGGGGAAGGCAGGTTCTTTAAAACTAGACAGCAGCCTCCCTGGGTTGCACCAGTGCCCCAGATTCACACAGGGCATTATGGGATTTGGAGTTCTTTAACTCAGCCCTGTTGAGTCCTGTGGGTGCTGCCACGGTGTGCTGTGAGGACGGAAGAACCCTGTAGTATGGGTTTTCCGCCTCACCCAGCTAAAATAAAATAAGCTGTCTGCCTCACTTTAGAGAGCTAGAGTTGGATGGAAAGTGGACAAGCTTACTGGGAGAAGCTGAGGAGGCAGTGACCAAGAGACAGAGAGAGAAGAAAAGAAAGAATTGTACCTGTGTTTATTGTTGTACTTGTGGCAGTGATGGAAAATGCTAGTTATAAGAGGAGTTTCCCAAAATAAAGGATTTTTGGGCTTTTAGCTTGTGCACTGTGTCTGTCTGCGTTGGGTGTTTGGGGAGCTTGAGTGCCCCCTGGCGTCCACAATGAAAAATCTCAGTTATTTTTATCAGCAAAACCAAATGTGCTTCTTTTGTTATATCATAAGGGATGAATTACAATTTCTTGGTTTTAACTCTAGAATATGAAAAAAGAGAAACAAAAAAAAAAAAAACTAGCAGCAAGTATTTCAAAACATTACTTACAATTCAGGTGGCATGCTAGTTTATTGGTTAATGCTGCTGCTTCATCACTCTTTGGTTCAAGTTCGAAATGGAGTTTGCACATTCTCCCTGTGCCCATGTGGTTCAACCCTCTGAATACACCAGTTCTTCTTTCATATTCTCAAAGATGTCCAGCTTAGGTAGCGCAGCAATTTCAAACTGGCACATAAGTGAGTGTGTGTGGGTCAGCTCTGTGATGGACTAGAACCTTATAAGTGCTGCTTCCTTGCACCCATTGCTGTTGATGTAAGCTCTGACCCTGTGTGACCCTAAATTTGATGATCTGGGATTGAGAATGTAAAATTGTGTAAATTAAAATTGTTAATTTTACTGGTTTAAATTTTAATTTAGGGAAATCTACATGAAATCAAACTGCTATCTTTGAAGGTAAATTTTTAATTTACTTTAGAACATATTGATGCTATTTCAATGGTGTTTAATGGTGTTTGCTTAAGATGTAAGATATAGTGTGTTGAAGTTATTCAATTTATACTCGCCAGTTAATTCAAAACATAAGAGTAAGATGCAAGCTCTTGAATTGCTATAGTATTTTACAGTTAAGCTATATATTGTTGTTAAAATCAACCTTGTCAATGGCTATATCCCCTTTGACCTAACAGAATTTTTAATGCTTACAGTCGAGGGATTACATTCTGCCCACAGGCCTGCTTTCTTAAACATGCCAGTGATAAATATGTCTACTCTGGGAGGTAGAGCCTGTAGCTAAAGGGCTTACAAATAATCTGCCTGCTAGTGCAAGATACACCCCATCAGTGTCGACATTTAAATCCAGACTGAAGATCCATTATTTTTAGCATATTAGATACCATATTAGAAATGCTATTCGTACTACAAAATCATCTGTTAGTTATTTGTCTGATATTAAACTGAGGCCTTCATCATTACCAGCTGTCACTAAACCTTTCCCATTCTCTTTTTCTTATCGGTATCCTGCTGACACACTTTGTGCACTGCTGTTTAGACCAAACTACTACTCCAAACCAAGGGATGAAATTTCAAAGTGGTTAGAAAATTTGGCATGAACAATGGAAGGCATATCATCATGCGATCATATGGTTAAACCACAGTTATGAACTCCTAACATGTGTAGTAAGATATTTTGAGATGTCTGGGAATGGGAGGCCGGTCACTTGGACAAGTTCAGCTAGACAACTTTG
Organism: Polypterus senegalus; assembly: GCF_016835505.1. Classification (NCBI taxonomy): domain Eukaryota; kingdom Metazoa; phylum Chordata; class Cladistia; order Polypteriformes; family Polypteridae; genus Polypterus; species Polypterus senegalus. The sequence continues at coordinate 108,308,145 of NC_053157.1, forward strand.
CTTACTCAGAAAGACTTTGGACACACTAGAGATTTATTTTCTGCATGAGCATAGTTCCTTATTTATATAGCATTTCATCTTCTGCTCATATGCTTTTACTAATTCTTAAACATTTCTTAGGTGTTTTTCTGCGGGGAGCAATTGAGACACATCCATTGAAATTTTATGTCACTGTGCATTTAAATAAAGATGTGTGCTTTTGCTGATAAAAACATGGTTTTGTTCTTTGCTAATGCTGTAACTCTGTTTTAGCATACTTGGCTAAGAGAACTTTATATGAATAATATACAGTGGCATTGTTAGGGGTTGCTGGCGTCTAAGACTTTAGCACCTAATCTCAGGCTTCCAGCCCCTCATCTTCGAGAGAATTCCCCCACTCTGTCTCATGATCTCCATCATTCAGCCTCTAATCTTTGACATCCAAGCCCCACTTCCTGCTGTTACACTATCTGACAGGCATGGATAGCTCCACAGGGGACCCCCACCTCCCCACTCTTTAAATGTGCAGACCTCCACTTGCTGCATTTAAAGTGGGGGGCCAAGCCCCTAATAATTGCTAAAACGCCCTGATAAAAAAAATAATTTAAATTTAATTGAAAGTGATATTCACTATTGCTCATAGTTTTCGAAGAAGCCAGAGGTTGTGTTTTTCCTGGATGAAGAAAAGACTTTTAATAAAGTTAAATGAGACTGGATATATTTGCAAAGAAAAAAATGTGTGCTTTACACACTAAGTACAGCAGTTCAATCTGCCATGGAAGTAAATTTAGAAACAAAAACATTATATTTTTGAAAGAATCCTCACACCAATATTACAGAAGGCCCACTGATCTTTAATCCTGACTGATCTTTGACTTATCCTGGGATATCTAGTATTCAAGGTGAGATTATACACCCCTGTTCCTTTCATAGACACAAACTGTACCTATGACCTGTGTGTTTCAGCAAAACAAATTGACATTAGCAAACAAATTCAAATTAGACACATTTTACTAAAAAATAAAAATTGAAATCAGTTATATGGTACTCCCAAGGCAAATTTTTTCCTTCTTTACCTCCTCCTCTATGATTTCCTACTCATAGTCAGACTCATGAAGCATTTCTGGGTCAGGTGAACCCTCCGCAAAATAGGGTAGCCTCGTCCCAGCAGGTGCTTCTCGTTGCATTCAAGGTCCTCAGGAGGGATGCCAATTTGGACGACAATTGGGTGTATAACCTGACACACTGTGGAGAGTGCATGGTCCCAGATGGATGTCCCTCCATCCTTCCATTATAGTATTTTCCCAACTGGGAAGAGGAGCATCCACCATCCTGGCTGGGATGCCTATCCATCCATATAGACCATCCATTATGAGATACCACTGAATCAATGTCCCTATTACTATATGACATATATTGTCACACTTGAGTTACTGAATTTCACAATTCTTGGAGGAACTATGCTCTAACTTTATTCAATATCAGAGCCTTTATTCAAAAACAAAGCAAAGCTGAAAACTAGTTTTCTCCATTTCCTCAGCTATGTTTCTTGAGTCTAAAAGAATCCATAGGTGTCTTACCTAAGAGTATTCAGCTGTAGAGAGAGGTGCAACAGGGGCCAGCACAGGATCAGACACTGTCTGCCCTAAAAACAGCGAGAACAGAACAACAGGTGAGTAAACTGGTTTGAGAGACTTGTAACAATGTGTGATAAATGCTTTAAGTGGTACTGTAGCAGTTGGTCCAGCATTTGGCAACATAAGGCTGTGTTTTTTTTTTCATTACAATCATGCATAAAAGAGTATTTGGTAGTCTCAGGCTGTGTTTTTCTTGAGTATGAAACTTTGCCAGGGAATCAGATACACCGTGAATGGTCACTATACGAGGTGCGATCCAAAAGGTCTTATTTATTTATTTAAAAGCATACACACCAAATAACAATTAATGGTAAACAGTTCCTACAAAATAGTCACCCGCTGTGTTGATACACCAATCCCAGTGAGATTTCAACATTTCGAAGCACCTCTGGAAGTTGTTACCGCTTGGATCTCCTCCACCATCTCAAATCTGCATCCCTTGAGCCTCATCTTTATCTTAAGAAGTAAAAAAAATCAAACAGCGCTAAATCAGGGGAGTACGGAGGGTGGGGAATGGCAGTAAACTTTGTAGAAGCCAAAAATTTGAGCACAATCAGAGATGTGTGAGCTGGTGCATTGTCGTGATGCAAAAGAAATGACTTGTTAGCCCATATCTGAGGACGTGTTCGGCAAATTCGATTTCTCAAACGCCTTAGAACACCACTATAGAATGCTCCATTCACCGTCTGTCCTGGTGGCACAAATTCCTTGTGGATGACACCCTTCACATCAAAGAAACAAATGAGCATTGACTTGGTGTTGCTGTGAACTTGTCAAGCTTTTTTGGGACTTTCAAATCACTCATTTTCACGAACAACCCTTCACAGACACAACCGAAGTTTAAACGAGAACTGTGACTTGAAAAACAGCTGTGCTGACATTATAATGAGCGATAACAGCTCTCAAGGCCAACTTGAACTGCTATCTAGCGGCGATTGATATAACCAAACCCTTCTGGCTGCAGAAACATTCTGGGAACTTTTGGATCGCACCTCATATATATATATATATATATATATATATAAATATACATATACAGTATATATATATATATATTGATAGACGGCCAGGACACCATGAGGATGGAAGAATGGGGGCAGCTACTTTTGGAAACTGCCTCCCCCAAAACACTAGATGGCAGCTCCCCTGAATTATAGCGGTGCCCCAGATTCCCGCAGGGCATCCTGGGATTTGGAGTTCAGTTTCTCAGCTCTGTTGGGTCCTGGAGGCTCATCCTTTCCCTACAAAGTACTTCCCGGCTTAAGAAAAAGCCAGTTTTTCATTAGACCATGACGTGCTAGCAAATCATGTGGTCGGAAGGACAGAAGCACTTCCAGGTAAAGGACTATTTAAAGGACTGCTGGGAACCCAGCGGGCGAGCTGGAGTCAGGAGGAGTGTGACAGAGCTTTCTGTGAGGTGTGGAGAAGAGAATTGAATTTATTGCTTTTACTGTTATTTGTAATTTAATTGCTTGATTATTGTGGCTGGGGTGCTTAAGACACTGTCGCTAAGAAGAAAAAGAATTAAAATTCTTCTTGGGACTTTTACTTGGTGTCCAGAGCGTCTGTCTGTTGTGGTTAACGGGACAACAGTGACGCCTAGCGTTTACTATATATATATATATTGAAAGAACCAGCCTCGACACACACAAAAAGGTCTGGGGCAGCGACCCATATATTGTCCCTGGCGGCAAAAGGGTATGAAAATTGGCACTGAAAGTGAAGTCTTTCTTGGGGCCGGAACCAGAAGTGACATCTTTCTTTGTGATGGAACCGGAATTGGCATCGTCAAGTTTGAATCAGGCAGAATTTCCCGTATTTGGTCTGCAGAATTAACAAAGGTTTAATGCACCCTGCCACCCCCTGGCCTGGCATGGAATTACCTTCATTTGGTCCATTCAGCTTCCTCCTAAGTGCACATCTGTGACAATATATATACCTACAGTGCAGTATATACTGTATATATATATATTATACATATATGCACAGTATATTACAGTATTTTATATAATATACAGTATAATGTACATATATTGTGGGTGCTCAGGCAGAAGGACAGGCATCCTGGCTGGGATAATGGAAGGTTTCATACCCGGCCAGGAGGGTATAATGGAAGGACCAGGGGAATGGACTCACCAGGAGCTGGTCATTCCCCCACACGGCATGTGGCAATGTTCCTCAGAGCTAAACCTGACTAGGACACCTGTAGGGTTGCATGGGAAATGGAGTCTGGAAACGCAACTTTGTCTGAGTCTTTGGGGTCCAACCAAAGGATGCTGTCAGGCGAAGACTGCCCTTGTTTTCACACAACCTAGAAGTATTCCATATGACTGGGACAAAAGACCGGAAGCTACTCCCTGTATGTGCTCGAAAGATAGCCTGCTCCCTCCATTATCTATCTATCTATCTAGCTATGCACAGTATCTATCTATATATATCTATATATATATATATATATATATATATATATATATAGTGATAGATAGCCTGAACACAGACAGACACCAGATGTCAATGTTGCACGTTTATTAAACTATTTAGCAAACTTAAACACTCCTGCACCACACACAGTGCTCCAGCACCAAACACCCTTACATACAGGCCTTTAAATGTCCGTGAGGCCCCTTTTATATCCACCCGGATGTGTTCCTGGTGCTTGCTGATGACCTTCCGGTGGCACTTCCTGGTGTGACGAAAGTGCCGCACTAGTACCTGGAAGCACTCCAGGTGTCCCTGGAAGGTCTTCCCTCCACCTTCTTAAGTTTAGCGGAAGTGTCAATCTATGATGCTTGGGGCGCCCCATGGTGGTGGCCATGGGCCCCAGTGGGTTTGAGCCTCCTTGCTCCATCCCCTTGGTCCCGTCATCATCCAGGGCGATTGCCTCTTCATGGCTCGGAGCACATATAGACCACCTCTATGTCCTTCCAGGCATCCTGGCTGGTTATGGCCCCCAGCCTCCTGCCACACTGCCCCATCGACAGCGGAGACCCGTCGGGCACAGCGGCCCGTCCCACTCTGGCAGGTCTCCCACGAAGCAGGTCTAAATTGTTCAGGGCCCGGTCCTGCAAAATATTAAGCAGACACAGGGGCAGAGACATTGCCCTGACACCACTGCCTGGCGTCCTCCTTTAAGCAAAAGGGCCAATGCTCTCCCCTTAGGCCCCCTGCTCCGCGGCCTTCGTACCCCCATCCTTGGGATGTCCAACAGGACCGCTTGCACTCCTGTCTTCCCCGCTGACTTTGGGGTTTCCCTCTGCCCCTGAAGAGGGCGGCCCGTCACCGTACATGAGCACATGGGCTCAAGTTTCTTTCTGTCGAAAAAGAGCCGGTTGTACTTCCCCGGTTCTTCCCTTTCTTCTGGGGCTCCCTGATGGTTTGAGTCTTCCTATGGGAAAGGAAGAGGCTCCTGGCCGTCTGTACCCCTGTGGAGCAACGTGAGACTAAAACCGACACTCATCTGCCAGCGTCTCAGCTCCACTACCACCACGCAATCAGCCCTCTCCATTTCTTTTTATGGTGCAGGCCTCACTTACCCGTACCACCACACTGTCACAGTGTCTTCCATAGCGTGATCAGCTTCCCCTCCAGCTTGACTATCCAGTCTTGAAGGTCGTGTATCACCCGCGAAAGCGGCTAGGCGTACCGAAGGAAAACATCTGGATCAGCGGCAACATTGCTGAGCTGCAAACCAAAACGGAGTATAAGCCAGAGGAGTACTTATGTGTTGATCGGTCTTACTAGCTGGCTGTGCACCATGATGCTTCCTTCTTTGCTCCGTCGGGGCCTCCTCCTGCTTGGAAAGGACGTTTGCCAGTCCTGCCTCTGACCAATCCTCGATGGGAACACAACACAAACCATCCAATCCCTCGCCTGCCATGGGGAGGGACTTCCGGTTCTCCGCCATCTTCTTCCTCTGCAACCTGATTGGGCGGCGAGTCTCCTACGAGCACTAGAGCTGCAACATCCTCCAGATGTGCAGCGGCTTCTCCTCCCCAGTGTCTTCCGGCGCTGTCTCAGCCACCGACGTGGATCCAGGACATCCTTCCCTGTGTAACTTGTGTAACTGAAACAGGGTCCCACATGACCAGCCTCCTTTGGCCGTCTGCTTCGGGGACATGGACTTATCTCCTGGAAACCATGTTCCGGAGGGCCCTCCCTCTGTGTGGCCATCCCAGACGCCAAGCCAACCTGGGAATTCATGACAGTGAGCGTTGGGGAGTTTGCAGCTCAAGTGCTTTGCCTGCTCCTCCTTCTCCCCCAATGGTTAGAGATGACGCCTCTGTGAACTGGTGGCGGTCCCTGGGTGATTCGCAAGTCGACCGCGGTGTGCATGCAAGCTGCATTGTCGTAGCACGTGTGGACTGTCTTCTGCCATGTCGGGCTGTTCACAAAATTTTTTTTTTTATGGGTCCCCGCTTTGGAACAGGAAGGCAGCCAGACAGACCGACACCAGATGTCAATGCCACACACGTTTATTAAACTATTTAGCACACTTAAACAGTCCTGCACCACACACAGTGCTCCAGCTTTAGCCTTTACATACAGGCAATTTAAATGTCCGTGAGCCGTCTTTCTTCCTCCTGTCACTGGAGCTTCATCCTACTCCAGCTCCCGACTCTAGCTCCACGACTGTAGGAAGGTGGTCCTTTTTATATCCACCCGGATGTGCTTCAGGTGCTTGCTGATGACCTTCCCGCGGCACTCTGGGCGTCCCTGGAAGGTCCTTCCTCCACCTTCCCAAGAGTGTCTGAAGTGTCGATTTCCCGGGCTCCACAATGCTTGGGGTGCCCCCTGGCGGTGGTCACGGGCCCCAGTGGGTTTAAGCCTCCTTGCTCCATCCCCGTGGTCCCCTTATCATCCAGGGTGGTTGCCCTCTCGTTGCCCGGGGGATGTATAGACCACATTGTTAAAAGTTGTAGATATTCTTTGGGATATTGTAAGATGTTGTTTTCATCTTCCGCACGTTCACCACCAACTGTTTCAGCATAGTCTATTGATACGCATTTAAACAATTTACCGTGTAACGTTCAACATTTTTGGACGTGTTTGATGTGTAACCAATCAACATTTTTGGCATTAATTCGCTTGACTTCCTCGTTTCTCTGTGCTAGGATTGCACATGTACTCATTTTTTATGTTGATAACCCTTCGTGATGAAATTCTTCAATAAGATTTGGACATAATACATCTTTAATTGGGAAGTTGAGAGGACCGTGGTCTTGTTTGAAAATGTTTGAGAGGAGGGCGTGACTTGAAAAAATCTCAAGGCAAAAGTCTCGTCTCCAAAAAGTCTTGTTACATTAAAGGATTTTTTAATATAATAGATATATAGATAAGCTAGAGAGCACTGTTGCTCCTCAAACCCAACACAACAGACACAGAGCACAATAGAAGTACAAACGGGTTATTTATTTTTAGGAAACTCTTCCCCAAAGAATTTACCACCACCACAGCGACAAGTAAACAATAGGCACAGCACAAAATTCTTCTCCTTTCTCTTCTCTTTCTGCTCTGCTCCTTCCAGCAAGCTTTGTCCACCTTCTACCTGTCTCTGGCTTGTCCTTGTAAGGTCGGTCAAGTCTTCTTATATTAGACAACCCGGAAGTGCTTCTACTTCTGCCCACGTGGTCTGCAAGCACTTCTGGGTTAGGTAGAAACTTCATGACACATGGTTCTTCTGCTTCTGCAGCAACCCCTGGCAGCACCCATGGTACCCAACAGGGCTGAGACTTAGAACGGCATGTTCAGTTGTGTCCTGTGGGTACCACTGCAATCCAGAGGAGCTACCATCTAGCGTTTTGGGGGAGGCAGTGCCTTTAAGCAGCCGCCTTTTCCCATCCTTCTATCTCTTGGGCGTCCTGGCCAGGTTGGGTTGCTGGCTATCTCTTAAAATTAATATACAGGTAGTCCCCAGGTTACAGACATCCGACTTACGACTTATGAACGGGGCCACAGCCGAGATGCACGCACCTCAGTAACTGCCACCCTGTCATCTTCGGCCTGGGGACGCTGCAAGCGTTGGCTGGAGGGGGGGATTTCACTGCTCGCACAATGTAGTGTCCCTTGAGCGGCTCCCGGCAGCAAGCGGTGACCTGTGGTTCATATACACCGGGGCCACAGCTATTGCTCATGAGCAGGACAGAGGCTTGATGGGGTGGATCGCTGCCCACCCAATACGCTGCTGCAGCTACTGCTCCTGACTGGACGCAGGATGGATAGAATGGTGGGGTGTGTATTGTGCATGTACAGTGCTGTGCAACAACAACAACAACATTTATTTATATAGCACATTTTCATACAAAAAAAATGTAGCTCAAAGTGCTTTACAAAACAAAGAATAGAAAAATAGAAGACACAATAAAAAATAAAAATAAGTCAACATTAATTAACATAGAATAAGTAAGATCCGATGGCCAGGGTGGACAGAAAAAACAAAAAAAAAACTCCAGAGGCTGGAGAAAAAAAATAAAATCTGTAGGGATTCCAGACCAAGAGACCGCCCAGTCCCCTCTGGGCAAAGAAGAGCTAATCTTAACCCTTTGTCTTCACACATTAAGAATGTCTCTAAAACACAAATCTGATGCAAGTACTGGTGATACAGTAAAGAAGAGAAAAACCATCACCCTTGAAAATAAAGTAGAAATAATTAAAAGGTCAGAGAGAGGTGAAACTCCATAATTCATTGGCAGAGCACTTGCTTACCGTCTGTCAACAATAACATTTTTAAAAATAATGTACCTGTTCCAACTTACATACAAATTCAACTTAAGTACAAACCTACAGTCCCTATCTCGTACGTAACCCGGGGACTGCCTGTATATATTGTCACAAGACTAGTCCAAAGACATCAAAGAGGTTTAGGGTGGCCACCCATATTTTGTGCCCTGGCTGCAAAACAGTAAATTGTATTGATTTCTTGACAGGTTTAAATCCAAAACATAACTGACTTAGGATGAGAATTATGGCGGCTTTAAAGGCTGGGACAGGACGTGACGTCATCAGCGCATGAACCGGAAGTGATGGCATTGGGGCCGGAAGTGACATCATCAACAGCGCCAGTGCCGGAAGTGACATCATCATTGGCGCTGGATGCAAGCGGGATATCCCAAAGATGGCCTGCAGAGGACTGAGAGAGAAAGTCAGTGCAGTTCACCACCCCCTGGTCTGGCAGGGTACTACTATTATTCAGGCCCTTTAGCTGCATCCCAATTACACGTGTGTGACAATATATATATATATATATATATATATATATATATATATATATATATATATATATATATAAACATATATGAGGGCAATCAAAAAGTAAAAGCAATTTAAAAATTAAGCACTAATTGCAATGGATAGAGGCTGGCACAATGGTGGCTTATGGGTAGTTTGAACATATACACCTATTGAAATTCCCCTAAGAATTTTGGGTCAGAAACAGAAGTGTGAATGTATAAAAAAGTTTAAAACTGGAAGAACAAGTGTAACTGCAGAAGCTTAATCTGTTTGACCATTAATATGGCGAATGCCATCATCTGGGAAGACTAATGGATTATGTTGTCTGCTCTCCGCTATACAGTATATACAGATTCATAGCTGGTTTTGTAGAGGTAAGAGGACCACCTAAACTGATAGCAAGAGAAAAGTCTTATGATTATACTTCTTAAAACCTTCAGCTCATTTTATCTTTATCTTCCTTACTTTCTAGGATAATGATTTTCGACAAACATTTTTAAGAAATATTCTTTCCTTTCATTACTTGACAAAGATACTACTTGAGCTTCAGAAAGTGAGTGTGCCGAATGAACTAGCATACAATGTTTTCCTTATTTTTTCACACAGTTTAGAAATATTTTAACAGGGTTGTTGTTAATACCATATGGCCAATTATTGGTTGTATTAACAGTGTGTACCTGTATATTTATGTACATCCTGCAACACAATGACTCTACATTCAGGGATGGATGTATTTATAATACTTTTAGGAAAGGATGTGGCACCCCTTCAACTCTGAACGTAATTAAGCAGATTTGCAAAATAAATGAACACTAGATTATATAAATAAGTAGCACAGCAAAAATGTCTCTTCTGATTTCTGCTCAAATACAGGGTTGCCTTTTTCATTTAGGAAAATAAAACAACATTCCTGTAAATCTGTGGTTACAGTAATTTTAAACTGCAGTGAATTTGGTTTTACATATATATATACCTGTGTTTACTTCTTACTGTATGATCTCTTGGTAAGTCCAAACCACTACTTTCTCCTACAATACAGAGGCTTTGCTAAACCACAGTCGGCCCAGTCTATTTATATGTGTACAAGAGGGTGGTGACTCCTTAGCTGCAGCTGTTGGTCACTAACTATAGATCACTAAAGTCCTAACTAAAGATTACATTAAGCTGCCACAGGAAAGACTTGTTTGAATTAATACAAAAGATAAGAACACCCAATGTTTTTCCTTATTTTAAAATAACCTCTATTATGCATCTCTTTTCTGTCCATAAATGGAAGACAGTCATATAGCAAACAATATACAACACAATGCAATATTTTTTATCACTCATAATGTTCAAGTAAATACATTTAAATATCAATAAATAAATGCTAAGACTTCTCAACAATATTATTTTAAAAGAATTACATAATTTAGATATCAAATGTTTGATGAAATGTTTATTTAATGTAATTTATTGAAAATTCCTTAACGCAATACCTGTATATTAATTTAGTGCTTTCATGTGTTACTTTATTAGTAATTTTAAATAAAGGACATCAATGTCCCTACATATAAACCTTTGAAATTGCTTTTAAAAAGCTACTGTCTCAATTTTTTACTATTATTTTTAAAGTAAGAATAGATAGATAGATAGATAGATAGATAGATAGATAGATAGATAGATAGATAGATAGATAGATAGTAATATATGGATTTCTATTTATTAAAATTCTCATTATTTATTTACAATACTTAGTTGCAGTACAGTATATGAAACAAGAACACATAGAAGATGACCGGAAATCATAAAAGTAATTTTTGGCCACTTAGAAAAAAATAAAATACACTAATATAATGGAAAGTGGTCTTTTATTTCTTTCATTATCAATTTGTAAATATACATAAATATAATACAAGTCTTATACTTTCTTAATTGGCTTCCAGCTGTGTTATAAACACATTTAATGCATTATTATTTTATATTATGTTATATTAGATTAGATTAGATCAACTTTGTTAACCCCAAGGATAAAAAACAAGGATACAGACCCAAAGGACAAATTAAATAGCCAATCAATCAATCAATAAATATTGTACAGATATTTCAAAATGATTATAAAAAGTATGTCAGGAAGAATACGGTGGGCTGGCGCCCTGCCTGGGGTTTGTTTCCTGAATTGCACCCTGTGTAGGCTGGGAAAGGCTCTAGCAGACCCCCGTGACCCTGTAGTTAGGATATAGTGGGTTGGATAATGGATGGATGGATGTCAGGAATAAACATTGAATTGCCTGATAGCAGTGGGCAGAAAAGTGGACACTTATGGTGTCCATTTTAGGACATTGTTCTTTGTCATATCAGGGCATGTCAGGTCAGGTTGGGGAGCATGCACTGCTGCAGCACGTTGACACACCCCCCACATGATGAAACACCTCAGGATCATGGTTGGCAATACCCCAGACAGAAATGACCATCTATCTACCACAGCCAGATGTTACATGGGTGTCCCCTTGGCACGGTCCAGCCGTTCGGGTCCTCAACAATGAGGATCCTGCGAGCTGGTTCACTCTGAGGGAATCTCACCACATGGCCATATTGCAGTGACACTCCATCACAATGTAGGTAATGTGCCTCATTTGGGACTGGATGCGTAGCTTGTTCAACATAAAGTCAAACCAGTGGTACCCAAGGATTCTCCATGGAGACGCAGTTCTGTAGGAGTCCAGTTTTTTTCAGGTCACTGGACAGCATCCATGTCTCAACCATATAGCAAAACAGGAAGCACCAGAACTTTAAACACATGGGCATTCATCCTTTTGCAGTGATATTGGGAGCACCACATACCACTTTCCAGTGACCTTATGACTCCCAATGCAAAAGCAAATCACTGGTGGTACATTGAGTTGTTGGCACTTGCTCCTCCTAAAGATTTGTAATTATTTTTACATGACCCAGAACATCCCCTCCTGGTTTGGAAACAGCTGTGTACAGGACAATAAAGAACTTCAGAGAGTGATCCAGGCTGCAATATGCTTATGTATTTTTAATTTAGGAAAGCACAGTGGTTTGGATGTTGCCTCAAAGATCACAGATTCAGATTTGAGTCCTACAACCAGTCATTTTGTAAGTGGAGTGTTCTGATTTTAAACTGCCATTTCACTAGACTGTCAAAATATTACTTATGTGCATTTCCTCACTACCCTTTAAGATATCTTCATGACAGCATTAAGTCTCTTTGATAGTACGAAAGCTTTACCATTTAATAAGACACACATGTTTTGTGTAAATAGTTGGCACATCCTTTTGCCTGTCCTAGTGGTGAAGTTATATGAACAAATCGTAGAATCCACTCTGCACTCAATGACCCTGAAAAGAATGCCTATTTCATATCAAATATATAAACACTATATTTATACCATATACTGTATATATACATTTGGTACAATACAATGTCATAACATACATACATGCCCGAAAACTCCATAGTTTACTGATTAGATTTAACACTTACAGACAAACAGCTACCAAGACAAGTATTTTACTTCAGGCCCCATCCCTTCATATTTGGTTTTTTCACATTCATCTTTTACCTATCTGGGTTTACATCATGTATTCATTCCTCCCATATTGCAAAAAAAAAAAATAGTGGTACAGTGGTTTCTTGTGATTCTAGAGGGTACTGTGACCACACAACCTCAGAAATTTGTAGTGGTGTTCCTGAGCCAGGAAATTAAATCCATGATGTGGTTTAAAGACCAGAGTTGTAAGATGCTGAGTATCTAGATGACCAAAATGGTGGAAGAACAGTTGCATTATACTGAGGGGGGTACCTGGTTAAACCATGCACCAAAAATATTACAGCAATATGATGGACAGTAACTCATGATGACTATTAGCCATATTTACATTTGGAAGGACTAATTAAGTTTCACTAAATGCAAGTGAGTCACCTTACTCTGTGTTGTAAAGGTAACCCTAGTACAAGGTAACATGTCAAATCATTTCAAAAAAACAGCTAAACCAAAATGGACATCTTCTAATGAATGATGTGTTTTGAGCCACAGCTATTCATCAGTGCCTGGAAGAATATAGACAACTCTTAAAATTTACAACTCTGTTTCAGCTAAGCTCATTTGACGATCTCCCTTTCATTTCACATTTTTCTTTAAATTTATTGCATCAGATGTGGTTGCTTTTTTAACACTTGGCCTTGTGAATTTATGTTATTGTACCATATTTTGCTTTCATCTTTTATATATCTTATTATGTTAATATATAAACTCTAATGTATATCTTCATATATTATTGATGTATTATAATTTTTATGCATTAAATAAAATCATTTTTTTCTTGAAACATTTAATATTTATAATATTAATTATCCTTGTTAATTTAAATATACAGCCTAATATTATTTAGTTGAAAAATACATCTATTACTCATTTTGTAGCCCTTTTTAAGTTTAAAAAAAAATTTCTGGATTTTTTAACCTAAAAGCTGCATTTTTAAAATGAAAGATTTTCACCCATTCCATATCATATGAGCGATCCTTAAGCTGGCCTAGAGGCAGAAATCTGGTATCTTCCAACATTAGCCCATCCAAATATATTTGGGTTCAAGTCGAGGGCCCTGGCAGGCCACTCAGTACCTGTAAGAATATGAATCTGTTAGGTTTTGTTATGACAGTAGTTTGTGGTTGTGCATCTTCATGATGAAAACCCAAATCTTATAATACTCTATGAGTTGATTGCCTTTTGGGCGTGCCATGCAATGTGCGTTCAGGGACTACCAGATAACCTCAACTAGTGTACTGTATAATCACAGAAAAAGTCTTTTCTCTAGGCCTCCTTTGGACCAGACCTCAATAATCACTCTGGCCAAGACAGAAAAGAGATTCAGTACTAAAGACAAACTGATGCCACTGTGCTATGCATTGCAATATTTCTTGATGACAGACAGATCTGTATTGAAGTTCTAGTTGGAGTCACCTAACTTGAATTTTGCAGATGCAGATGGAAACTACTGCCTGTTCAGTAGCACTTGCATTATTGTTTGTGGAAATAAAAATAGATTTGCAAAGATATAGTTTGGTGGTCTCTTTGACCCTCTCTTGTCTTTTTAGGTGATCCTAGCCCTGGTCTAAGAGCATGTCTCATTTTTAGGATCCACTTCTGCCATATATGTTACACAAATAAGGCATTTCACTCAATTCATCCTTCTTTGTACCTGTCAGGTAGACATGCTAAGCTCAAACTTTCCAATAAGCCGACCTCAATTAGTTTTCACTACTCAATCAAACTTTAAAAAAGTAACAGTACATTGTGTACTCATTTAAAAAATAGAAAAAATCAACTTTAAATAACTTGTGTTTTTGGAGTAAGTAAAGTGGAATTACAAAATGACAAAGATTAACATCAACATTGCAGAAAATCTTCTATAGTTTGCCCATGCTGTGTGCATGACAGTGTTTGGACGAGATCTGTGACAGACAACTGACATATCCGTGACTTGTATCCACTGCACCATAATTAAATTTCCAAAAATCACTGGTTATGAAAGTGGATTTCTTTTTATCCAAGCACTTTATTAGTTGCCAGTATGGAAATGATAAATTGCTGACATTTACTCCAAATGGCATCAAAACATCATTCTTTTGTGAATGTCCAGTCTTTCAGTGAACTCATTACTTGCCTTCATATCTGAAAACTAATTGCAGATCACCTTTACTTGACAAATGTTTATTCCATTGCCTCTCTAATGTTTTAGCACAGTGCCCCAGATAAGTCAATAGTAAGAGACCAATCAAGTAGGTACCAAAAATTTGAATATACACATGAATACCTGTTCCTATCCTTCCACTACTGTATTTATTGTTATGTTATGAGTTCTATAAAGGGTCTACTATAACTCTTATCCTAGACATCCATAATGCTAGCCATACTCTTTCAAACACACATAATTATATATCCTGTTTTCTATGTAATATACTTGTTTAAAGGAAGAAACCAACCATCTTCAAATATTCACTAAACTGTTTTGATTTCATTACTTTACTTCTTGTATGGTAGTCATTATCACATAGTTTAATAGAGGCAATGAACTCCAGTCCTGGAGAACCACATTGGCTGCAAGTTTTTGTGCCAATCAGTTTCTTAATTTAATATCATTCTTGTTAATTTAATTCATCATTTAATTGGGGAGATCGTTGTAGTATTCTGACTGAACTTTAAGAATTAATCAGATGATGTTCAGAAAGACATTTGCTGCTTCTGGACAGTACTGCCTCATGTAACCAGTGTTCTTGGTTGGAATCCAGCTCCGAGTTGTTAATTGTATGGATTTCACTGTTCTCCCCATGACTGCGTTGATTTTCTTCCATGTACCAAAGTTTAACTCCCATGTTCCTGAAGACCTTCATGTTATGATAATTGGAAATTCCAAAATGTCACTCTGTGAGACTGAGTGCATGCCTGACTCTCAGGGGGGTCTGGAACCCTGAATCTCTGAATTAAATGTACACTGTTAAGTCATGTTTCAATTGTTTGTAAAGAATTTTACATTGTTAGTTTCATATTTTCATTAACTAGAAAACAATTAGCTATGAATCATAATGAGGAAGACAACTAATCAAATAAGTTGATTTTATTTTTATCTGTTGTCACGCACGCGCGAGTAGGGGACCGCGGATGGACCTTAATACTCTCGGGAAGACATTTGCCGGCAGGGAGTGGCGGGGTACTAACCTTTCTCCTTTTATTTCTTACAGAAAAAAAGACGCTCCGACGCCATAAGCCTTCTTCTTCCCGCAGAACATTACTTCCGCCCTTCCTCCGTCCACTACTTCTGACGTCATCAATCCCATCTTCCACCACGGTTCCTTTATCATCATTCCTCCACTTCCGGCTCCTCCTCCATAAAATGTCCCCCGACGCCATCTTTGGGGTCGTTCATTGTGAAAATATTATTTCATGTACTTGACCTGTATTCTTTTTGATTTGCTGTGGATAATTCTTCAGTATACGGGGCCAGAAACCCCAAACCTTTATGTTGTCTTTTGCTTTGTCTTTTACACTGTATGGCTATTCATCATTGACCAGATGTTTCAATAAATGCTTTAAAAGAAATCAAAAGACAAATAATCTTCCATAAACCAAAAGAAGTGGCTTACACTAAAGAATTTGAATGAGACAAAAAAACTGTCCTCCAAAATCTGAGCTTTGCATCCATATTCTTAAACTATGGCAGCAGTTATGGGGAATGTATTATTTTCAGAAAAACAACATGATTATTTTAAAATATCTCAATAGCAATAGCAAGTAAACTTCATTTTAAGATATCTGCAAAGTATTTTAAGATATCTCTAAATGTTAATTCAGCTTGCCATACATACATAAACAAATAGCAATGACCTCTAATACATAACGCAACCATTTTTGTCTATATTCAAGCAAATTTCTAAAAATAATATTATTAAAAGAGAAAAATGGAGATTAATAAAACAATATCATTCAGGGAATGGATTCCTGAGTTGTATCACTGCCAGTGTAAATGCTTAGCGTAAAATGATTATAAGAATGGTCAGAAGCTTGCCATTTGAGTTGGGCCTAGGCTGCCTTGGGAGAGGCTTAATCATTGGGTCCAGACCTGCAAAGTGGACATGTGTAAGTTTTATGAATTTTGAGGTCTTCACTCTAATTTTGAGCTTTTGGTAGTAGTAATCACATCAGTGTGTTGAATTATACAGTAATTACGCCATCAAATGTTGAAGTTTTGAACTTAGTTGCAGTGATAGCATGTGTCCTTAGGCATTGTGTTCTATGTGCATGCAGTCAATGGACACGGCTTAGTTAAAGGCAAGGAGCTAACTTTGTGATAGTAAAGGAAACACAGGTTGGTAAGGGAAAATAATTTTGTATAGTAACTTAATTTAAAATATAGTTTCTGTTTTTAAACATATCCATTGATTTTGCATTTCGTAAATCTGATACTTGTTCTTTTGGAATAATGGTCACTGGTCGGATTTTAACTTGTAAAAGTCATTCACCATTAAGATGTACCTCTGCCACTTACCACAAAGAAAAAGTGCTCCTTTTTTAATTTTTTTTTTTTTTTGCTCAGAATACTGCCTGTATTAGGATGTGGGGTACATTTTCATCCAATCATGTAGGTCTATTAATTCCATTAGAAAGAAAAAATACAAAGTAATCCTGAGGGGTCAGTTCATCGTATGATGAAGCGTTTCCATATTGTAAATACTTCTACAACTGACCTGTCCCAATTCCTATCATAAATGAATAGTATAAAGACAATAGTACAATCATATAAAGTGACCATCACAGTCTATAGATCTCTATACAGCTGTGCACTGATTGAAAGAGTCAAGAGTAGCAACTAAGATGATATATTCCAAAATCATCCATATCATCAAAACAAAACTTTTTAGATTTTCACAATGAAACAAAAATCGCATGTAATCCTTAGAGTGCAGAACCTATCATTTGCAGAAACTTTACCAGGACTAGCGATGAGCAAATCAGGTGTTGTTCATTTCACATTAAGCTTCACAAAATTTCCCTAAAATTTGTTTTGTATGCAGTTTCACTATTGTGTAACACAAAACTCACTAAAATTAGGTTTTTGAGGGTTTGTAAAGGTCTTTGGAATGAAAAGCAAAGACTATTCCTCCAACAAAGGGTTATTCTTCAGCCAAACTTGCTATCTCTTTCTTGACCACCCTCCAACACCACCCATCCATGACTCCTTCAAGTGATTCCATATGATCTGAACAGCCTTGTGCACTGCCTGCCTGCCTAGACATTCACACCGCTGACTCTGCCTTGGACCATTTATTAGATGAAAAAGACCCCAAATTCATAAGCTCATCCAAGTCAGGCCAGTGAATTTCAGTATCTGAAAGATGTCTCTAAAGTGATTTCAAGTTAAGTGCTCTCTAACTTTAACTGGAAATTTAATTTTACATGAAATGTATAGCCCATTATTACTCAAGACATATTAAAACTGTTCTGCTATTATTGGGGCTGGTGCTTGTGGTGGCCTTGTGCTCCATTAAGACAATTTGTATACCAGTTGTCTTGCTTTTTGTCATTCTGGCACTCTGAGGCAGCAGTACTAACCCCTGGTCAAAATGTACCATAATGATGAATATCTATATTAGGAGACCTATTAAAATTTTAATAAAAAAAGCTGCCCCTTGCATCTGAATGCTGTGACAGTACAGAAGAGACCATCTAAAGAAAGAGAAATTCAGAATTCCAGATGCCTCATTACAGAAAGCCAATAGACACACCTAAGAGAAACAGAAACTTGAAGAGTCCAGTACTTAAGACCACCCTTTCCAGTTGTACTTTTGCCACTGCATAGCAGATCACTTAACAATCTCAAAAATGAGGAATTATGCCAGATAAATGTCTACAAGCTTCCCAGAGGGAAAATGAAGGTGCAGTCCAAAAAGCCAAATAAAAATGGAGTAGTAGCTCTTAGTTTACAGAGTCTTCACTACAGTATACACACAGTCATATATTTGTATGTACTGTATATATGTATCAATTAATCTATAATCCAGTTAATGTTTGTTACACCCACATCCTTTCCCAAAACCACTGGGCTCAAGTCAATTTGTAGAAATCGCTTACACACTCACACTCACTAATACCAAAACAATAGAAACATCCTACCAATACTGTATGCACCTAACTTCTTTTCAATGGAGAATATTTTTCATTTTATATGGGATTTGAAATAAAGAGTTATGTATTTTAGCTTTGTTTATATTAACGCTTATTATGTTCTGTAATAATTTAGGAATATTGCAAAAGAAATTTACCTGGAAGACCACAGTTAGCAATTAGTATGTGTTCTTTTGATGTGGGTAAAAAAATTGGAGTACCCAGAAAAAAAACATAGGAGAACAAAGAAATTCCATGAAGTCAGTGGGCCAGAATTAAACTCCAGACTGTCAGACACGAGCACTAACTAATGTGCCATCCTGATCTATTGTATATATGCTGTATATGTAATATCTCATTCATTCATTTTCTGAGCCTGACTATTCCAAAATCCAATGATCAAATAAAATACTGTGACAGCAAGAGGTACCACTGAGCCCCAAACCTCAGACACAATTACTCCCAACACATTTTAAATAAAGGTTGCTTATTTTCATGGTACTTTGTGTAAAAAGACAACCACAGCCCGAAGTATAATCACCTCAATTGAATAAAGTTTCTTCTGCTTACGCTCCTCGGGTGTATTTTGTCCATTCTCCTCCCAACTCTGACTCATTTGAGTGAGTTTAGATGGCTTCTTTTATGTTAGACACAGGGGAACTTCCAATGTCATGATATGGCATAGCAAAAGCAGTTCCCTGAGTTCCTGAAAGGGTTGCTTTTCTGAACTACATGTCCCATGAAACCTTTTTGGAGTCCAAACTGGGACTGTAGTAGAGTAGCACTGCCACCTTTCACCCTGGGGGATAAACTGTCCCCAATAACTAGTCTCTCCCCCTTCAATCCATTATATGATTGCCCCAAATATAGAGCCATCCTGGATGGATTGCATGTCAATTTATGTAGTACATCCATCATGACCTTACTCTCCTTCCCAGTTGGGATGCCAGTCCAGCATTTACAATACATTTAAATGCAACTAAAGTATTTTCAGCTTCTTTTAGGGTGCATTAAATTGTTCACCTTGAGAATGTTGTCAACAATATGGGTAACATGATTATTAATATAGTAAGTAGCAGAAGTAAAAGTAAATTTGCTAAATTATTACGGTGTCCACAATGTGTAAACATGATAAAAGTGTGCAATGTTTATTTTAAATGCAGTTGCTTTAATTGCCAAGTTTTCCCCAGATAAACATTCTGTGTGATCTGAGTATTAAAAAGGATGCCACATTTATTAATAGATGAATTGCTTCAAACTTACCAAGTTTGTTGTTACAAAAAAAAAAATCACAAATACAAAGAGAAGGTGTCATGCTGAATTTTTATACTTCACAATTTACTTTTTCTTTTAACAATAATGGGGACTTTATCACACCCTCATCCAGAGCTGGGCCCTTCTTTATGCCCAGTTATACCAAAATAGGCTGCAGCCCTCTGCAAGTCTATAATGAATCAAGAAAATTAGGAAACTGGATAGATGGATGAATGAATACATAGAAAAGGATGTTCTTTACTACATGCAGGAATTTTTCTTTCTTGGGTAGTAGAGCTACAGAATTCTAAGCAATGTCCAAACCTTACACTTTCCTAAATTATGAAACACGTCTAGAGTTCATTTGTGAAAAGTTTACAATGGGATGGGCAAGGTTCTGGCATCTTAGATGCTATACCAAAATTATGGGGGTTTTAGAAAAATGAATCAGTTAGTTAACACTACAAATGTTTTCCCCATCTGTTCTGTCAGCTTGTGTTTCAAGGCTGTAAGGGCAGGTGGGTTTACAGGCATCATGTCCTGCCTGCGGGAAGTGACTCTCTCCACTTTCAATTATTTTTCCATAAGTAGCATCCTTTCTATGTCCTGTGTAAGGCTGAAGGCACAACAGCTGCTCTCCAGGTTAATGCTAAGAACTTTAATAGTTTAGCTACATCATACAATTTAACTTCAGGTCTTGTCACCACTTTACCAAGCTCTCAGTAGCATTTATAAAGGCTACAATAGCATAACACACATGCTTCATTTTATTTAAATTAACATCCTTCATTTCAGGAAATCCCAGCACTCTTAGACAGAAAATTTCCAGAACCACTTTTTGACCTTAAAATCTAACGTAATGAACACAGTGTTTGGTTCATTATACAGCTGCTATGTGCTCAACCAGATGTTACTCTTCTGTTTAGTAAGAAAACTGAATTTACTAATTATGAGTAAGGATGCAGTGGCCATACACTGCAGCTCTGATCAAGTAGATAATTGTCTTCTCAGGCAATATTTCAGTGTAGCGTTTCAACCTATAATCAGCAAAATCATTCAAATAGGCATATGTAGCCCTTTGGAAATTCAGGACCAGATGTTATGTTATGCTGTCTATTTATGTATTTATTTTTCAGTAAGTTAAAACAGACTTCTCTTTTACTGCATTGTTTTTGTGTGGTACTATTAAGGGCTTTGCGAGACTATGACCTTTAAATTATATATTATTAAATTATGTCA
Source organism: Polypterus senegalus (assembly GCF_016835505.1). Classification (NCBI taxonomy): domain Eukaryota; kingdom Metazoa; phylum Chordata; class Cladistia; order Polypteriformes; family Polypteridae; genus Polypterus; species Polypterus senegalus. Next base: position 108,329,146 of record NC_053157.1, read on the forward strand.
CTTAAATTGCTTAAAACTTGTCAAATTCTACATGATTAAATGGATGGTCAAGCTGTTTGCCAATATATGGTGTTTAACAATTGTCGCTCATTACCTTAAGTATGTAGTATTTATTATACAGCTGGACTAGCTAGTATTTCATGGCAGTAAAGCACGTGGCAGGTCAGCCACTAACAGGCTTGTGGTGACTGAAAATCAGGGCAGCGTTTACACCACAAAAACAGAATTCAGAAGTCAGTTTCGGTGTAAAATGCAATTTATTTGTCCATTTTGGGACTTTGTTCAAGTCAACGATTATTTCATTCATCATAAGTCCAGCATTTTGCTGTTTGATAACGTTTTTTACTGAATTTACTTCCTTAAAATTAAAGGTTTCCAACATACTGCAGAATTAAAAAATAACAGCTTCTATTTTTTGCCTCTTACTGCTTATAACTTCTCTTGTTGTGTTTTTAATTTTGGGTTTCCCAACAAGTGTGTTCTGCTTTTTTCTGGGAGAGAGAATTTTATTTACTTTCTTAAATATTTTATTTTGCTGGTCATTTTTTGCCTAGAAGTAAATACCTTCTGAACCACCTGCTGTTCCTTCCTCTAGTGTAATAATTTAATTTAGTTTTACAAGGTTGTATTCACTGTAAAATAATACAGTATGTGTTTCTTTATTACATATGTATGGAGTTATTGTGAAGGCTGATATGTCAGATCTAAATGGGAAAGGCTTATATGGCTTCAGTGAGTCTAACCTCGATTAACATTACTTTAACGCTACCTCATTTCATCCATCTCTGCAGCTTTCTGCTTCTGTCTTAAATTCAGGACATTCTGCAATGTATACATCAGCTTTGAAACGCATCTTATAAAGTCTTGAAAAAAGCAATTTGTATTGTATACTGTAGTAAACATTAACCAAAAATCACATAATGATGTTTTTAGAAGTATAACAATGCAGTTACCTTCTGCAAGAAACATCATGCTATGAGAATGATATGGAGCAGAGCCTTAGCTGTAGGAATGTGGTGAAATCAGTGTATTTAGGACAGATTTGTATGGCTCCAGCAAAGGTAAGACTTAAAAAATTTAACTACCCTTGCTAAAACTTTCAAGCCTTTGCAAATATCTTCTAGCAGACAATTTAATATAACATTCTTGCATTCGTTAGGAAGCAAGTCTATTAATGGGAGGGCGGGGGCACTAATGCATATATTTACACATTGCGTGTATGAGCAATTTGGAATTGGCAATCATTCTAAAGAGGCCAGTTTTGAGCTTGATCAATAAATAAATTTCTATTTTATATAGTACCATTCTTAATTATACCATCACAAGATTTTGTATGGGACACATTTTAAAATAAAAAATAAATACAAAAGCCTTTCAGATACATGTTACAATTATAGCATACTGTTCATAAGGAACAAAACTACATAATGGACAAGATACACAGTGTGAGATGATAAGGGTTAGTATGTATAGGAAAGATCTGAATAAGTTAATTAATGAAGCTTCTCAGACAAACCTATGGAAAGATTTTAGAAACTACAAACAACAAAGTTGAATGAGTGAACGCTGTGAATAGAAAAGTGGGTCTTCGGAATTGTGAGAAGGCCGTACTAATGGAAGTTCACTTAACAAGAAAAAACTGAATAGAATTGAATGTGAAAAGAAAACAGAGAATTCAGTAAAAAAATCATCTGGAGAAAGGTTGTGAGAGAGACATTGGTGGGAATTTACAAAATCACAACTAACAATGACAGGAATCTAAACCATGTGTGTTAATTACTGCACCACCTTGCTGCTTTATTATGCTTACTTTACACATACAATTTTGTTAATTTGTCATTAATATAATAAATGCTTACATTCACATAATCAATTGATGAATCATTAGATTTACTGTTTTGAAATGAATAAACTAATTGCAAGTATCAGATTGCTGTGAAGGCAGCAGACACTGCCACCTAACAGCTCCTAGAGACTAAATTAGCATATGTTAAATTTGTACATTTCTATAATGTCTTTGTGGGTTTTTCTCTGGATACTCCTATATTTATCCACATCCAAACCTTGCACATCTTATGTTAACTGGTAACAGTGAATGGACGAATATACTTTGTGATGGACCCTCCACAGACTCTACAATTGAATTAAGTGGTTTTGAAAATATGAAGATTAATGGAAGTTTTCTGTAGAGTTTGAGCATCACACTACACAAAGCTATGTAACAGAGATTTGGACAACCGTGTTACTTTTTCTATGAAATCTTAAGAGTTCAGTCCTGCACAAGCAGAACCACTTTAATTAAAACTAGTAAAAATCAAGAGTGGTTTCTGCTTTTGACAGTAATATGGGAAAGTGCACATAATGTACTTGAAAAACTCTTAAAAAAAACTTAAATTTATATCAAAATTAAAGACAACAGACTCTAAAATAAGGAAACATTATGAAGGTTCACCTTTTAGACATTACATAGATCAACATATAAAGTTGCTATGTTCTCTTGTAGCTCTTGACTTTAATTTCAAGAAATGCTTGATCATGAGCATTTACAGTGGGCAATGCGGTTCTTACTTACTATGATAATTTGCAGTTAGCTTTGAGAAAATCCATTCATCCATGCATCCTTACATTTTCTGATGTATTTTTATTTATGCTGAGACTGATTTGATGTGGCTCACAGAGTAAATGGGTTGCTGGGAAAGCACTGTATAAAAAAGTATGCATCAACTACTAACCAACAGGCAGATGTCATATTGGGGAGGAAAAAAATAGAAACCTGAGGTTTTGAGAACTTTTCATCCATATTAATTAATGTTAAAAAAGCATCAATGTTTAAGAAAACAAAAAAAAATAAATATTTTTTTTGCGCATGGTAGAAAACTTTATAATGGTAATTATCTGCCGGACCAGGAGTTGGCACTGTATACTAATGCCTTCTCTTCTCCTCCTTCTGCAGAACTGAAGATTGACAGCCACTCCATCTCTTCTTTGATGTCACTGCCATGTCTGTCCACTTGGACCCTCCCTTTCCTTCCTCATGAACTTCTAATCTGTCATCTTGAATCAGGCCTGTTGTGAACTCACATCTGACAATTGTTGCTTGTTTTCTATTTATTTCAACATTTCAATTATAATCATTTCAATATACAGTATATAGTCAAGCGTGAGTCACAGAGTTGCACCAGAAACAGAAAGGTGAGTCTAATAAAATAATTTATTGATGAAAAGGTAGAAGCAGTACCAAGGCTTTATACAAAATATGAGTTTTTTTCTTCAGCAGACAAGCACATTGCACACATGAAGCTTCGGGGTGATTGTCCTGCTTTAGCCAGCACCTTCAGGTTAAAAAACACCTTGTCAAGCAGGTTCAGTGGCTGGGAAGTATTGGCTGGGTCAGACACAGTCTGAAGAAGGGAGGACAGGAGAGAGAGCAAAAGCATAAGTGAAGGCTCAGCTTTAAATGGTTTAAGCATCATGCGACAAGCACGTTATGTGGTAAGGGTGCCTCTATTCCCACACAGGGGTTCTTTAGAATTGTATTTGTTTCTCATTTAAAGACTGTTTAACAGAGTTTCTGCATGCAGCTGCTGGTGACAAATGGTAGGAATGCATAGCAGCTGCCATTTCGGTCACGATATATATATGTTTTAATGTGTAATGAATTCGTAAGATAACATTCTTAAATATGCTTAGTCTATTGCAGGGTCACAGTGACTAAAGCCTGTCTTGGCATATGGAGGGAACCAACCACGGATATGGCACAAGGTTTTTGCAAGGAAAACTCTTTCATATGTGGCCAAGAAAGACACTGCAGCACTTAAAGCCATGCAGCAGAGTGCAAGCAGGTACAGCCCAGCATTTAAGGACATGTTTTACTCAGGCAGAGGAGACTGTGTGGGAACCTAATCCAGGCTTTCAAAATTCTCAACGGCATTGATAAAGTAGATCCAGAAGAATATTTTCAACTTAATGATGAATTACGTACATTAGGACACTAGTCAAAATTAAAGAGAAGGGCATTCAGGACGAAGCCTGAAAGTAATACTTTACACCAGGCATGTTAAACAGAAATTTGTGCGACCCGCATGACAGATCCTAGTTAGCACTGAACTTGTACAAAATGATTACTATCGTTTGTGATTGAATCATTCTGCATCTTCGATGTTACTTATTTTCTTTTCTTACTTCTGTCTCCTGACAAAAGCACTTTTTCCCATGGCATTACAGTACCAGAAACGTCATCTGCTAGTATAGCCTTGCGCCTTGACCAAAGTTAATGAGCCGCAACGTCACAACTGAACAGGGACGGCCTTAGGCATGTGCAAACTGTGCACCTGCACAGGGCCGCCATGCCAATATATATTGAATATAAAACAGAAAGAGAAAATAACAACACAGCTGACGGCCATGTTGCCGAAAAACATTGTGTTTCTTGTTAATTAGTACGTTGTATTTACTAATGTCGCTAGAGTCGGAGCAGTAAGCTATATGTAGAATTATAACTTTCTGCCATAATGAGAATATCATGGGCCGCCACTTGGTTTTCAAGTTACAGACATGCACATATAGAAGCGTGTCATGAGCATGTGGCAGCTATGCAGTGTCCGCAATGGACGTGGCCATTTGCCGTGCATAAGATACCATATTGATATTGACACTACTGGCTGGGCTGCTGAGACTGGACACTGGGTAGAACTGACCATCACGAGTAGTAATAGCCCGCATATTTTCACGTTTTTTTTGCTCTAGTTTTATGTCATTTTGTGTTAGTATTGTAACAAACAGTGCAGACTATAGCTGAAGATCTGAAGTGGACGCGAGAAGTTGGTGAGTTGATTATTAACATATTTTTGTGATTTTGAGTTTGTAAAATCAGGTCAGGTGGCTTTTTGCATATCAGCTTATTTTACAATATAAACTTTGAAGTAAACTTAGTAAAGTAAAGTTTGATTTTTGGATGATTTGTTTTCCAACTTGAATTACTGAGCAATGAATTAAGTGAGCGTTTTCATGATTTCAGTTCACACGAACAGGACTTTGCTCTGTTCTCTAACAACGTTGAGAATATCCAAATGGAACTGATTGAACTGCAGTCTGATTCTATTCTGAAGGTAAAAATACAACAAAGTTGGTGTGCCAGGCTTGTATGCTTACCTGCCACCCTCGTATGTGGAGATCCGTAAGTTGGAATCGACACTGTCTATGTTCGGAAGCACTTACCTTTGTGAGCAATTGTTTTTGTTAATGAAAGCTACCAAAACCCCACATCGCTCAAGACTTACTGTTGAGCACCTTTCATCCCTCATAAAAGTTGCAGCTGCACAAGATTTCAAGCCTGATATTGATAAACTGGTTACTAATAACAGATGCCAAGTGTCGGGACAAAACAAATAGATTTCACACTGTAAGACTCCTATATAAGCAATGAATATAATATAATGAATATAATATAATAAGGACCTAGCTAAGAGGCTAAGACTCTAATTGTACGCTGTTGTACGGAGAGTGTATGGAAATAAATTGCTTTTCTTTAAACTTTAAGTGTTACATTTTTGAAAGTTTTCAGAATTGGAAAGAAAGCTACAGTAACTTTGCATAATAGTATAATAATATTTGTTACAGTGCGGCCCGCTAACGCACGTATGGCAGTCGAAGCGGCCCACCAATGGTAGTGAGTTTGACATGCCTGCTTTACACAAAATGTTGTGGGAATCTGTAATAAAGTACCAAGCCATGAAGCTAAGGCAGAAACCTTGACAACCTTTAAGAAGTATCTGGACAAGATATTGGGACAGCTTAGATATTAGCTTAACAAACAACTTTAATGGACTAAAGGGTCTCCTCTCGTTTGCCAAATTTCTTACGTTCTAGTTTAGAGTCGGTAATTAACCTAAAACACATGTTTTTGGGATGTGGGAGAAAAGAAAATAACTGCAACGATGTGGGAACAACATGCTACTGAGTCAGATTTCAAACCCAGGACTTGGGAGCTCTGAGACAACAGGGTTCATCATTGAGGCTCTTGTGAAACAAGTTTATTTGCTCTTCCATACTTGATAGGGAGTGCCTGTCAGGATTTTTTATATACAATGGTTGGTAGCACAGATTGAGCTATCAGTGAGACTGAGAATATTGCCACAATCAGAAAATAGGCATCCATTCATTCACTTCAAGACCAGAGCTGTAACAGTAAAGCCTAATAGCAAGAGGCCAGGAAGTGATCAAAAGTATAATGTTCCCTGGGCTACAGAAACTGCACTGGCTTCTGAAAATGCTGCTCCCTTCTTCTCCCCAGAGTTGTATCAAACCGTGAGACTAACACATACAGTATATCCTCTGACTGCAGGGAGTCTCCAGCTCTGCTGTGGAGCAGCCTCAGAGGTGAAATGGATCCTAGCAACTCTAATTGAATAGAATGCCTTTTTACTGTGGGAAACCTGTCACTTTACATTCTTCTCAAAACTCATTTACACCTTTCAGTCAAAAGCAAAAAAAAAAAAAAATGCAGTTTAATATGATGCTGAGCTGTGGACTCTAAGATACCTACATTTGCATTAAAATGTCAGGAATTACATATTTTTTAGATATTGGTATCTTCAAATGTGATATAATGTATTGAATGGCCAAAAATTAAATTATTGCATCCTTTTTACTAAAAAACATGATACATTTGGTTAATTGTCAATAAAAACAGTTATTTAAGACCTTTTGAAGAACAAAGTGACACACAGAAATACAGAGAGGCAGAATTAGAAAAGGAGTGTTGTGTGGCTTTTTGTACTGGAAACATAACATGGAATTTTTTACACATCAGTTTCTAGGAAAATTCCAGCTCAAACCAAATGAGGTTTTCAAAAAGAGCAAGCCACATTTAACAGAGATTTTTAGACTGTATTTCACATTTCCAGGAGTATATGTTTATCTATAAATACATACCCTGTTTAGGCAAAATCTCAAAAACAGACGAAGAAAAAGTCTGCTGAACAAGTCATCTTATCTAATCCTAAAATCTGAATTATCTAATGCAGAAGGCTGTGAAAATACTTTAGATGATGAAAAATCACTGTAAATGAACCTGCAAATATACAAATGAAAAAAATTGTGGACCTAACACGATTCTAACTTTATTTATTGAGTACAGTAAATAGAAAGAGACCGTCACTGCACCTCATTTAGTCACCAAGATCCTCCTAATGCACTTCTCTGTCACTACAGAAGCCTGTCTCAGCCTCTGTCTCACTGTGTGACCCTCAGTAACCCAGTGAATCTGCCCATATTCTAATTGTAAGAACTATATAAAACCTATTGTATTATGTTGCATGGCTAAACTCGGGTCCTAATCTGGGATCCTGAGTTGATTTGTCATGTGGTGGGTGTGGCAATGTGCTGTATCAGCGCCTGCTCCTAACCTCCCCTCTCTATTGTATTACAGTATATTATGCATCTGTATTTATATTATATTAAGAGCCTTGGATGGTTTTCACTGTTTGATTGTATTGTAGAAAATAAAGCTTGTTTGAAGTATTACAGATATGATAATTATTACAGTTCAATTTTTTTTTTGTTTTGGTAAATTCAAAATACTGTTACAAGAATCATTAATAAATATAGGACAACCATACAACCATACATCTCCTCTCCAGTTAATCTTACGGATGATTTCAAAATCCTCCTTTTACATATAAAGCTTTAAATGGCCTAGACCATCTTACTTATTTGAGCTTAATCATTACATGCAAAAAATGCACATATTATGATCTCAAAAAACCAGCCTACTAAAGATTCTGAGGGTAAATAAAACAACAGTGGGAGGTTGAGCTTTTAACTTACAAGACCCCAAAGCTGTGGAACAATCTGCATGCTTCTATAAGAGATGCATCATTGGTCTCAGTTTTTAAATCCAGACTGAAGACTCATTACTTTAGTTTAGCATAACCTAATTAAAGAGAGTGATTAGATTAACTGTTATTATTATATCTCTTGATTATTAATCATCTTTTTTGTTAGACAATTGTACAAAACTACATGCACCTTAATAACTGTAAACTGTTGCTAACCTTTCTCTATTCAGTTTTTGTGTTTGGTATCCTGCTGTAGGGCAGCCATTTGGCGTAGGTCTTCAGAACTGCAGCTATGCTTGTTAATGTTGATCAATTTGAAATTGTAGTGTTTTATGTTTTCTTTTGTGTGTGTTCATCATGTACAATTTGTAATCTGTATTTGAGTGGCAAGCTTCTTACAGTGCTCTGAGCCTGAAGTAAGTCAAGAGTGGTTTTAAAAGTGCTGGATTGAGTTGACTGAATACTTGTGCAGTAATGTCTCATTAATGTATTGTTTACTTTATAGTTTTTACATTATCAGTTAGTCTAAATATATCTACTGTATTAAGTGGACAGGGAAAATCATCACCGACCCCTCACATTAAGGCCACAACCTCTCTGAACTTCTTCCGTCTGCCAGGTGTTATGGAAACTACGCCAAAACAAGCAGATATAAGAACAGTTTCTTTAAACGGTGCATCAGTCTCAGAAATTCAGCTGTCCTTGCTCAATATGTGCACCCACTTTGTCAACATACTGCAATATTCTTACATATAGTTAATGTGTATATATTTCAGTGCCTGCAGCACCTTACCTTTGTACGCACGTGTTTAAATTGTATGTATTGTATTTATCTCAGGTGTGGCAACTGTGTGTATGTCTGTTATTTGACTTTACTTTGACGGTCATCAAAAAATTGGAGTCAAATTCCTTGTACGTGTGCATAAATCTAGTTCTAATTCTGATAAGGACTTCTTGAAATCTCAAAAAGAAGTGTCTATTTAATTTTGTGTAAACAAGATTTTATAGGCACTATTAGTATATTGAGACCACAAGTTCCCCACAAGCAATCACAAAAATCATAGTCACTCGACATTAGGCTGGGGTGGTGGTGGATTTTATGGCCAAACCACTTACAGCTGCTGAGACTCACAAGCTGCGCGCCAGACATCCAGGGCTGCACTGGCAGTAAATCGGATTTGAGTGACTGGCCATTAACATTATCTTTATTTAATATCCTAACTAGGAAGAAATAGTTGCAGCCATAAACATGAAGCTCCAAAAGACAAAGCATGTGGCAATTACTACAGATGCCTGGACTGCCTTAAGACTTATGACTTACATCATATACAATATGTAAATTACTGGTATAAAGCTCATATAACATAATGATGAATTATTTTTCTGCATACTTCTTTTTTTTTCAAATGAATAAGCACATGAACCTGTGGTTTACTGCAAGAGTGAGCTTAAAGCAGTGATATGTTTCATCTTGGTAAATCATTGGAGAATTAATACACACCTGTTATTCTATCTTCCAGTGAACTGTGACATAAGGTATATTATTTCTGAGCTGTCCTTATTGTCAGTTCTTTATACGAATCAGAAAAGAGTATTTAAATTTAACATAATCAACTCAGGTTCAAAGCATTTTTCATTAGAACATTGACTCTAAGATTTGCATTTGTCATTTTATTATATTGAACAGAAACTGAATTATTATAGTATAAATGTGAGTTGGTTTAATACTTATATGTGTGGGAAAATGTACTATATTATAGAAATGTGGAAAATAAGAATGGTAATATGCGTTATTTACTACAGTCACTGTAGGTTGGCATAAACTATACTGCACTTTGGCATTTAAATATTGTAAGTCATCTGAAAATCTGCAACAAAACCTTTACGCCATTACAATTTAGTTATTCCATCCATTATGCATCCACCAGTCTTTCTGTTTATCTATCAATATATCCAACCATCTACAAATGATCTGACTGAGCTTGCTTTGTACAGTTCTGTCTACCTGTATGTATCTTAGCAGGTCTAATGCTACATCTATTATGATAATAGCTTATTACCGATACACCCAAACTGATCTGTAAAGCTGGACAGAATTTCATGTTGCCTCTGTGGAGGCATCAATTACCTTATTGGACATATGTAAACATTTCCTAGAAGACTGGACTGTGTCTTTGCAGAATAGTCAAAAGGCATCATCTTTTCCTTCAGTGGCAGACAAGAATCAGGCCTTTATTGTTCATCATTTACTGTCCTTCAGTTCATTTAGTAGGAACCAATGACAGCACTGTAATGTTCCCTCTTCTTCATTCCACTGAATCTTAGATTTACCTAGTGAAGATTTCACCAATAAAGTACGTATATAATGTACTAGGTAAAGTTGATATATCAGTAGAGATGGAGTCTAAAAATGTTGGAGTATAAGGCTGTAAAAAGAATCTGTTAGAAATAAACTGAAGGAATGAATTAACAGTGCTACTTATTAATAAACCCTGTCACACGTGTTTAGGAGACAACTAAAGGGCTTAAATACTTGTGATTACCTTGCCAGACCAGGGGGTGGCGAAATGCACTCATTTTCACTTTCGATTTTTTGCAGACCATTCTAGGGAAATCCCGCCCGGCTCTGGGGCAGCCACTGATGTTGCTTCCGGTTCTGGTATTGATGACATCACTTCCTCTGCTGGACTTTAAAACTGCCATCTTGTCTCCAGAAGATCAGTTCTATTTTGGACTCAGTTGAATGAACATGTCTTTGGTGTTGAATCAGTTCTGGAGCCAGGAACAATTGTACGGGTGGCTGCCCCAAACCTTCTCAATGTCTTATCATCGTATTTGTGACAACCCATAATTTTTATTTATTTTTTCAGAGTAAAATTTAAACCTCTCCTAACTGCCAATACAAAGCAAATTGCAGCATTGGGTGGATCACCAGTGCATTGCAAGACACACTCACTACTGCAATTACTTGAATTATGCATGTTCAGAATCACTAAACCCCAAACAGAATGGTATAATATAAACCTTAAAAATACAGTTCTTTTATGTCATTATATGGTTCTTTACTGGGTTGTATGGTTCATTGTGGAACAATTGCTTGGCCAAGCGCCATTTCATTCTGAGAAGAGTTCTTTGCATATGAAGGTGGTTCTTTGTGCTCTCAAAAATGTATGTGGAAAAAACTACAAATTTTAATGAATGATAGGCTACCTAGCAGAACACTAACAGATTAAGAAAACATGGATTTGGTCTGTGTTATTACAAACATGCAGCAAGAGTCCTATTAAAATCAAGACCTATTGGCATTTCACAAATCTGTTATCATCGATTCATAGCTATTTACTGTATGACGCCTGTTAGAGGACTAAATAAATAAGGTTTTTTTCTAGAACCTTCATGTGGATGGTTCTGGGAACTAAAAATGGTTCCTCCATAGCATCACTCTGGAGAACCACTCTGGCAAATGATAGCTTCTAATTTCTAGTGAAACTGCACTTAAAACATTCAGTTTTTCTTTATATTAGAAACCTAAGAGAAAAAAAAAACGTAATCTATAGGAAATATAAATTGTTTATGAGAAAGTAAAGTGATGCTACAGTAAATCTATATGGAAAAATGTGTCGTTGCATCAATTCAGTCCAAATACTGACACAATTCCTTTGTATATGGCCTACCTTTACAAATTCCTATCTAGCATGGAGTTGACTGACTAATGGACTTGTAATCTCCATCTTATCTCATCCCTCACCTGCTGTATTATGGCTGGTTTTAAGTGTTCTTGTAAACACCAGCAGAGGTTTATTTGTAAGGCAAAAGCAAAAGAATACATCACGGTTTAGAAAAAACAGTCACTTAAAAGTTTAAGGACCAGATCATGCTGTCTCCTTTGGATTTTGGGGTAGTTATACTCATGTTGTACATCAAAGACTTTGAGTGGGAATTGTCATGTAAACCACAATGTACAACACATAAAATGATAACATTGCTTTTTTGAAATGCTTTGCAATATATAGTATTGAGTTTGAAAGAAATTAAAGATGTCATCTTTAAACCCTTATCAGGCGTATTTCAGCAGTCCTTTCAGAAAGGAGAAGTACCTGTGGACTGGAAAGATGCAAAGAGAGACAAAATGGATCGTAGTAATTACAGACTAATTAGTCTTACCTCTGTGCCATGCACAATGATGGAAACTATAATAAGAAATTAATTAGAAAATGACCTAAATGAAAATAATATTCGAAATAACAACCAGCATGAGTTTATAAGAGGAAGGTCCTGTCAAACCAATCTTTTAGATTTTTTTGAAGAAGCAACTGGAATAGTTGACAAAAACAAATCATATGACATTATTTACCTAGATATTCAAAAAGCATTTGGTACAGTCCCACACGAAAAGATTAATTCTGAAACTAGAAGCTGTATAGATCAGATGTAACCTACAAAACTGGATCTCTAGTTGGTTAACCAGGTCTATCCTTGGACCATTACTTCTTATTTATTTTATTAACATTGGTTTCTGGTATAGTTAGTGAAGATATAAAATTCGAAGGTAAAATTGGAGGGATGGCAGACACTGAGGAGGCAGCAAAAAGAATTTAAAATGTCCTTGACAACCTTCAGAACTGGGTGAACACTTGGAAAATGTAGTTTAATGTAGAAAAATTCAAAGTGCTAAACATGGGCTAAAGGGACATCAATTACAAATACAAGATGGGAGACACTGTCATAGAGGAAGCAAACTCTGAAAACTTTTAGCGGTATATGTTGATGCAACTTTTTCATCGACTAAATATTGTCAAGGAACATTATGTTCAAACAATATTATGCACTCGTAAGACCACATCTGGAGTATTGTGTGCAGTTCTGGTCAAGAAAGACATAGCAGCACTCAATGCTATGCAGAGGAGAGCAATCAAGTGCATCCCAGAACTTAAGATCATGCCCTACTCTTAAACCTGTTTAGTCTCAAGCAGAAGAGACTCTATGAGGATCTAATCTAGGTATTTAAAATTCTCAAAGGTATAGATAAAGCAGATCCAGGAAAATTCTTTCAGCTTAGAGATGGATCATGTACTTGAGGACACAGTGGAAATTAAGGGTAAGTGCATTTTAAATTGAAGCCAGGAAGTACTTCTTTAAGCAAAGAGTTTTTGGAATCTGGAACAAACAACCAAGACATGGAGGTGACCCAGAAACCTTGACAACCTTTAAGAAAAATCTGGATGAAATATTGGGAGAGGTAAGCTATTAGCTAAACGAACAGATGACTCGATGGACTGAATGGTCTCCTCTTATTGGTCAAATTTCTCATATTCTTATATTCAAAGTATTATGATTCTGTTCTGCAATCTATAGTGATTTATTATTAATTTTATTTCACTGATGCTGAAATAATTTCTGTGTGGGCAAAAATGTATCAGTCTACTGTATTATCGCTTAAAAGGAAAAAAATGAACAATGCAAAAAAAAAGATATATGGACCCCAGCAGTCCCCACTGTGAGACTGGTGGTACTCAGCTATTGCATCAGTTCATCATCTTTTTTTTCACAATATGTTTTAAATCATTGTCTTCACAAAAAAAATGAAAAATGTGTTAAAAATAGATGGTTCTGAAATAGCATATTAATAGATTGTATTTTTGCAATAGGAAATTTTGTTACTGCTGACTATATTTATATTTTCCACACAAATAAGCTTTCAGCAAATCTGAATGGTAGATAGGTGGAAAATTAAGTTGACTGTGACCAAAAATTGAAGCTGACGTCTCTTCTACAAAAATTATGTACGTTCTTTTTAACTTGTGTAGCTAGTGTAGCAAGTTAGGTAACTATTATTGCAACACTTATCTCTTTCTTATTCCATATGTCTTAGTCTGTATTTAATAATAATAATAATAATAATAATAATAATACAATTTATTTATACAAGGCGCCTTTCAGAGAACTCAAGGACACCGAACAAACAATAAATAAATAAATAAATAAATACAAAACACAATTATAAACAACTTAAAACATCAGAAAATCTAAAAATTAAAACCAAACAAAACCACTATAATTAGGAGGAAGAAGAAAAAGCCATTTTAAACAAATGTGTTTTAAGTTTACATTTGAAAGATGAATATGATTTGATATTTCGGAGATCCGAGGTAATGAGTTCCAGTGCTTGGGAGCAGAACGGCTGAAAGCTCTGCTCCCCCATGGTGGTTAGACGGGAGGGAGGAACGGTCAGATGGGTGGAGGAAGAGGACCTAAGGTTACGGGATGGAATGGCAACATGTAGAAGGTCAGACAGATATGGAGGTGCGAGGTTATGGATGGCCTTAAAAGTTAGTAGCAGAATCTTAAAATCAATACGAAACTTGATCGGGAGCCAATGAAGCTGCTGCAAGACCAGAGTAATATGGTGAAAAGATGGGATTCCAGTGATGATATGTGCTGCAGAATTCTGGACTAACTGAAGCTTGTGAAGAGATTTATTATTGGGATGACCAAAGAGGAGTGAATTGCAGTAGTCCAGCCGAGAAGTGACAAGACTATGAACAAGAATGGCAGTAGTGTGAGGAGTGAGGGAGGGACGAATGCGATTACTATTATGTAAGTGGAAGTAAGCAGACCGGGTGGTGTTATTAATGTGACATTGGAAAGATAGAGTACTGTCCAGGATGACACCCAGACTCTTGACCTGAGATGATGGGGAAACAACAGAGTTATCAATAATAAAAGAAAGATTATTGGTTTTGGATAATGATGATTTTGAACCAATGAGGAGAACCTCAGTTTTGTCACTGTTTAATTTAAAAAAATTTGAAGAGAACCAGGATTTAATTTCAGAAATGCAATCAACAAGTGAGGGTGGTGGAAAAGAGGAGGTGGGTTTACCAGCAAGGTAGAGCTGGGTGTCATCAGCATAACAGTGAAAATTAATGTTATATTTGCGAAAAATATTGCCAAGGGGAAGAAGGTAAATAATAAAAAGAAGAGGCCCCAGGACAGAGCCTTGGGGCACACCAGAAGTAACAGCGGTGGGTTGGGATGTGAAAGTTTTAAGCTGTATGAACTGAGTGCGGCCTGAAAGGTAAGATCTAAACCAATCAAGTGGTTTAACAATATCCTGTCCAGAAATTACAGGAGCAAGTATACGATAATACTTTACTTAGATACACTGTAATTACACTAATAATTGCTGAGTAATTACATTTAAAGTACACTCTTAAAAATGACAATGTAAAGTGTTGACATACATTTTTATGTTCTTTGTAAAATATTACTGCTTGATATATATTAGAAAGATCAATAAAGAAAATAAGTTATTTGATGCAGTGATTTATACTGGGAAGTTACACCAGACTGCTCTTTGTGGACTTCAGCTCGGTATTTAACATCATCCTCCCACAGGGTTGTGTGCTCAGCCCGCTCCTGTACACCCTCTACACGTATGACTGTGTTCCCACTCACCATAGCAACAAGATCATAAAGTTCATGGATGATACGATAGTGGTCAGACTCATCTCGGGCAAGGAGGGTGAGCTGGCATACAAAGACAAGGTGGAGCGGCTGTCAGAGTGGTGCAGAGTCAATAACCTGCTCTTCAACACCACAAAAACGAAGGAGCTTGTTATTGACTTTAGAAAAAACAAAACTGACATCCAACCACTCATCATTGGTGGGGCCTGTGTGGAGAGGGTCCCGGTGTTCAGGTTTCTGGGCATTGAGCTGAAGGATGACCTGACCTGGAGCGCCAGCACCAAGGAGCTCAGAAAGAACCATCTCCCCAAAAATCTGCTCCTTGCCTTTTATCACTGTTCCATCAAGAGTGTGCTTATGTACGGACTGTGTGTGTGGTACGGCAGCTGCACTTCCTCAGAAAGGAAAGCACTCAACAGGGCCGTCAGGACAGCGGAGAGAACAATTGGTTGTACCCTCCCAACTCTGGAACAAATCTAAACCTCCCGATGCCTCAACAAAGCAATAGACATTTCACAGGATTCATCACATCCCGGTCATTGCCTCTTCCAGCTTTTGCCATCGGACAAGAGATACAGAGCAATGAAAACCTGGATAAACCACCTTAAAAACAGCTTTTATCCAAACGCAATCATGGCCCTGAACTCAGAATAAAACTGCTCCATATCATTCTCCCAAAGTGCAATATAGACCTTAAGTCAACCAGTGCAATTTGTATATATAACAAGTGCAATTTGTATATTTTGTAAAGTACTTTTATTACTATTCGGTTTGTTATTATTTTCTCTCTTCTTGTCTTTTTAACTCCTATGCCTCACACTGAATCGACTGCACCTTCAGTTTCATTGTTCCTTTGTAAAAGTGACAATGACAATAAAGATCCATCTATCTATCATCTATCTATATGCAAAGCTATTTTAGAATCAGATGAGAAAGATATATGGTACTTAAAAAGAAAATGCCTGCATGAAACAGAACTGTAGAATAAAGAAGTATTGCTAAGATAAAAAAAGAGCTTTTAGGAAAGTATGAAAAGTATTTTCAGATGTAACAGAATATAGTAAAAATAAGTTTGCATCTAGACAAATAAATAAATAAGCTAAAATAAATTAATTTAAGAACTATTTTAGTGGTATAAACAACAGTATAATGATAACTCAAACTTGGAAAAATGGTAATAATAGATATTACAAAGAATATTTTACTTTAGTATTGGGATTAGAAAGGAAAACATCTTTTACTGACAACACAAAAGCAGATTTTGTTGTGAAACATTTTACGAAAAAAATTTTTTTTCAAAAACAATCATTTGCTTATACCTTTCAGAGAGTGTTTATAACTTGTTATAACCTATAATTTGTAAGCCTTACCTACTGCACGTTCAAAGTACTATTCCACCCTTATTGACTTTGGTACTTGCGCCCTAGATGTCTTTTTAATGTAGTTAACAGACTTTGTCAACCTGCTGTTAAAACTTCGTATTTCTCTGTTGAGCACTGTAATCTAATTTTTGGACTATTTTCAGTCTAAAATTATGACCATATATCAAAGTTTATCTACTAATCATTCCTCATCTCTGTCAACTGATCATACTTCTAAATCTACAGTTTATTTATCTAAATTTAACCCCACTATGCCAACTTATATTGCTGAAGTAATATCTAAATTAAATCAATATCTACCTGCCACCTAGATCCTGCCCCTACTTTACTGATTAAGGCTTGCACTGACAAAGTTTCTGCCCCCATCTCTCACTTTATTAACTGTAGTTTCTACACCTGTGTTGTTCCAAGTGATTTAAAAACTGCTGCTGTAACCCCTGTTTTAAAAAAACCTGGCTCAGATCCCTTACAGCTAAAATTTTATTGCCCAATTTCTAATCTTCCATTTATGACTAAGATTTTAGAAAAGGTTGTTGCCACTCAACTCAATGATTATTAAATTTGCATAACCTGCTTGAGCCTTTTCAATCTGGATTCAGAGCCCTACATAGCACTGAAACTGCTTTACTTAAGGTAGTCAATGACTTGCATATAACCGCAGATTCTGGGATTCACGCTTTCATCACTATCCATCTGGACTATTGCAATGCTTTGTTTTATGACCTCCCGACTAAATATATCAACAGATTACAATATGTTCAGAATTCTGCTGCTTCTTACACAAACTAAAAAATATACTCACATCACTCCTGTCCTCTATGATTTAAAATTGGTTACCAGTTTCTTCAAGAATCAAATACAAAATTATCCTTCTCACCGTTAAAGCCCTTCATGGTTTAGCCCCTCATTATCTGTCTGAGCTGCTGCTTCCTTATACTCCTGAACATGCATTAAGATCATCGGACGCTAAATTACTCATTGTACCTAAATACAAGTTAGTAACTATGCGTGGCATAGATAGTCCCTAAAATTTGGAATTCTCTCCCTCTCAGCCTTTGCGAGGAAAAATCTATTATTAATTTCAAACATCTGTTAAAAACACAACTTTTCAATGAGTATTATTCTTTTTAATGCATGTAATTTCTACTATCTTGTTAATGTCTGTATTGAATTGTAAAGTGTGCTTGAGTATATAAAAGGCACTACATAAATACAACTTATTATTATTATTATTATTATTATTATTATTATAAGAAAAACATTTATTTGTGATCATAGTCTAAGTTTAAAGGATCCAATGGAGAAAAATCTAATAAGGAGATATTGATTGCAGTTTTCACAAACTAAGAAAAATCATATATTGTGAAACTGAAGGAAAGGGTATTAATTACACAGGAATTTTTAGATAGGTGTTGTAAAAGGAAGCGACTCGACACACGTAGAAAAAGGTTTGGGGCAGCCACCCGTATAATATTCCTAGCTGCAAAGGATTCTTTTAAGTTCAGTTAATGATGATGACAGCACGGAGTCCAAAACAGAACTGGTAAAGTTTGAAAAGATGGCGGTTTTAAATGGTCAGACAAGAAGTGATGTATGTTGACTGGAAGTGATGTAGGTTGACCGGAAGTGATGTTTCTCTGACATCAGCCTGGGAGCCGGGACCGGAAGTGACAATCTTCTGGGCACTAGAACTGGAAGTGCCGTTCTTCTAGGCGCCGGAACTGGAAGTGCCGTTCTTCTAGGCGCCGGAACTGGAAGTGACGTCGTTCTAGGTGCTGGAAATGGAAGTGACGTTCTTCTAGGCGCCGGAACTAGAAGTGACGTTGTTCTAGGCACCGGAACTGGAAGTGACGTTCTTCTAGGTGCCGGAACTGGAAGTGACGTTCTGAATTCAGATAGGTTTTCCTGCGGCTGGTCTGTATTGATAGCAGGAGAAGGTTTAATGCACCCCGCCCTCCCCTGGCTTGGCGTGAAATTACCTTTACTTGGTCCACACAACGTCCTCCTATTCTCACGTGTGTGACAGTGTATATACGTTTTCCATAAAAAGTATTCACCAGCTTGGAAGTTTTTACAGTTTCAAATATTATACAACACTGAATCACATTGGATCTAAGGTTTTGACATTGATTAATTGTTTTGAATGTTGTATTTATATTCATTTAGACCACTTTTCAGAAATGTCTTTTCACTTTGACACTAGTCTTTTTGTTGATCAGGATTTATTAAAATGATCTGCCTTAATAATATCCGTTCGGAAAGATGCAAGAACTTTGCAATTTTAGGGATGTAGTGTGATGATAAGTTAATATTGAACATTCACTTAAATTATGCTATTAATAAATATGAGGAATAGCAGAAAATAAGATAATTATTTTACAACTACACATTTCAATGGTAAGACCAGTTACATACAGTATTATGGGAGTTGGGCACGTGGTTCAGCTTGTCAATCATGGTTAGGTAGCTTGGATAGGATACAATTTACAGTCTTGACAATATTACAGGTACATTTTCTACATCATCTTGAAGATAGAATCTAAGGAAATTACTTTATATTTATAACATTTTGTTTTGACAGGATGTGTCTTTGAACATTCAAATACAAAATGTTTATTGAATGGTGAGAAAACTCAGTATTATAAAGAATTTATAGAATGTAGAGGAAAGCATGGAAGAGTTCTTTAAAAATATAAAAGATGTGTGCAAGGGTGCTGTAGGCTATGATGTCATGAGCTCCACCTTGACTTTTTACTAAACACTAGTGTCATGGTTCTTCCCCTGGGTAATGTTTAAATTTCTTTTTTCTGCTTTGCTTGTTTATTTTCTATTATTGTTCATTGTTATCAATTGTTTGTCAAATTATTTCTGTTAATTTTATTTAGTTTAGTTATTATTTAGTTTCAATGTATGTAATCCTGTTCTCTGATGTTCCATTTATTTTCTGGCTGGATCTCCAAGATGCTCTGCCACACATACATCATCTTTTAGAGTCCACCACAACCGTACCAATGCAGTCTGGGAACTGAAGTCCAGGACAGTTCATTTTGAATTCACTCTGGTGGATTTTGGTTGTCTTTATGAACACTACTTTCTTAATTGCATTTTTGCTGTGTTTTTGACTATTTTGCTATTAATGGATTATGATTAAAGATTAAAATTCTACTTTTTGTCTTGAATTTTGATTTAGTTTTACAGATTATGTCTTGTCAGGGTTAGTGGCCTCTGGGACAGTTGATTTGAAGCTATGTCTGGTTCAATTGGGGGAACTTTTTTGTGTGTGTGTTTACTTTATTGTAATATGTGAAATATAAAATTGACCCAGATATTGTATTTCAACTTAAACAGTGTATTTTATATCCACATCTCTAAAAGTTCTGGAATCACAGGGGAAACATCCAGAAGTATTGCATTTCATTATGCAAGTATTAAAACATGCATTGCTTCTGCATTCCAATAGATTGCAAACAAAATGTAAAAAGTTACTTGACCTCAGTTTATCAATGATACAGTATATTGTGGTGAAAAATATTGTAATACGCTTCCATATCAATATTGACTAAATGTTACTGATATATGTGAACACAATTACTAAGTACATTGGCAGTACAAAGGTACAGAAAGTAATTTTGCATGTTAGTACATTGTAATGTTTTGAAATTACTCCTGTCTTTTCTGGATGTTCTGAAGGCTAGCAACATATTTTTGTTTGATGCTGAGAGGTATAATACAACAGCAGAATTATGTAAAATTAAACCACTCCTTGAATCCATCCTAACTGAAAGAAATACTTCAGGCCTGGTATAGAACATTACTTGTACCACATTTAGGTTATGTGGTTTCTTTCCATCCCAGGAAGTAAAAAGGGACATATTAAGTTTAAAATTTCATGCTACAGATTTCTTCTGAATTTGCCAATTGAGCACATAAACAGGAAAACAGAAATTGAAGCCAACACAGGCAAAAAGCTCAATTATAATAAGAAGATATAGTGCAAGCACTAAGCAACATTGATCAGTACACAATAGTAATGAATCCTACAGGTAAAAGGTATTTTCAGTTTATAAACTGAGATTATAATTATAAAATAGGTGAAGCTCAAATATTATCTAATTTAAGACATGCTGATGTAAAAAATTATCATTATTGTTATTGACTCTGAAGTGGTGAGAGCTGCCTCCCAACTCTGACTTCTAGAGGTATGGTGGCGAGCTTCTTTTAAGCTGGGCCCAAGATTACTTCCAGTGGCATCTTGTGGCTTGTCAGAAGCACTTCTGGGTCAATCAGAAACCAGGGAGGACACCCTTTCAGGACTACACTTCTGGAATCCAATTCCCATGCAGCCTTGCAGGTGACTACACTGTGACTAGAGTGGGGGATTGAACTTCTCCCAGCTTCCAGCTCTCATAAGTCCATTCTTCCCTTCAGCATCACAGTCAGGGCAGGAATCATAAGGCATTCTGACTGGGTAGTTTCTGTAATTGGGCCATCCTTCCATTATGGCCTCCCAGTCAGGCAAGAAATCCTCCTCGATCCAGGATGGGATGCTCGTCCATCCTGCTGGGCAATTACAGCATATACAGTACTTACAAAAAGAGAAAATGTTGGAGTGGGAAAAACACTTGCCTTGAACACTGGAAAGAGTGATGGTCAAACAGCAACATAGTGATACACATGTACAGAAACCAAACATGGAAGAAATAACAAGATCTAAAGAAAAGGAAATCAAAACATTTTAGACAGAGGACCACTTTGCTAAAGTCAAATCTAACAGTGGACCACTTTTGTCTGACAGTCATCTGTGGGCGTAACTCTGCAATGTTTTTCATAAAATGATTGTGTGTATGCAATGCAAAAATTATAAGACCCAATGTTGCCATATTTGCATTTCAAATGCCCAGATTTCAGCCAGTGATCCACAATAACCCTTTAGCCATGAAGATCGATAAAGAACAGGAAGCACACATCACTGATGGCATGAAGTTAAAGGACTGTTTTGACCAGATATGGGCTCGCCTGGTTTGACCAGATATGGGCTCGCCTGGCTGTGTATTGACTGAGTTTGACTGGATTGGAGAGGGATTGAGGCTGAAATGGTATTGAATATAAGAGAGAGAAACTAATAGAAATAAAGTAGCAAGTAGAATTGAAGCAAAAGTTATGACTGTCTGCAAGAAAGTCTGCTCCATGGTGATAGTTTATAGCCATTTTTCATGTATCTACTGTAAGAATATTGATTTAGCAGTGTCTACACACTCTAGCAGCCTTGATTGCTACGAATAAATGTTTAAGTACATAAGAGACGTATCTACATAAGAATTTAAACATCACTTTGCCCTAATGATGGTTAGCTTGGGAACACTGTTGGTCCACAGAGCATACTTTGAGAACCACTCATCTAAAGTTATTCCAAGTTAAAAAGGAGATGACAGCATATTCAATAAACCCCATGAACCGGAGCAGAAATATAAAGAAACTGAAAGGACACATAAGACCTTCTATAGCCCAGTCTCTGCTCTGATCCACCTTGGTCTGTCTGCAGCATGAGTCCTAATATTAGCCTCTGATAAAATGGGAATTATTGAGAAAAATAAGTTCACCCAGTAGCTGAGGTGGAGGCAGACAGTATACGTGTACATACTTGTAAAATGCCTTCTGATAGTTTGTTCTAGAAAAATGCCATATAAAGAAAATTTCTCTATGACGGTACATGGAAAGAGTCATAAAGACTGATAAATGCTATAAATGTTGTAGGCAAGTAGTATTTAAAGATGATCAACATTTAGAAAATACTTTAATGGGAAGGTAGTAAAGGAAAAAACTAAGTTAAACAAGTGAAATTGTTTCATTATATAAGTTTGCTAAGTGCAAAGTTAAGACTAAGGCCCACATCTGTGCAAAACAGAGACAAAAATATGTATCTTTTATTTGACTGAAAACTGCTGTCTAAAGCGTGTTTAATGAAACTGATTAAATTTCCTTTGCAACTGCAAATTCTAATGCATTCTTAAACTTTTACCACTTCATTTGCATATCCATAATAATATAGAGACAGATGTGAAAATATATCTCTGTGTGGTGGATTTTAACTTTCATTTCAGCTTAGCACATTACAATGACTCTGTATTTCCAATTAATTCCCCAAGTACAAATTTTTATACTTTATACACACTTCAAATTTAATATTCCTTTAGAGGTCCATTATTCTAATAGCCAAGCAAAACTCAGCTGCCATTTCTCAATTACACATTTAACAAGTATATTTTGTTCTCAAGTCAGGGTCCAATTGCATTAAAGTCTGCATTTTTTAAAACCCATCTAAGTTTAAGTTGTCTATTTCTATTGCTGCCTATTTTTTATTGAAAGCATTTACTGTTCCATTATCTGAAAATAATTCATAAATAATTTTTCCATACTTTTATCTGACTACTTAAATTAATTATGCAGAATTGATTTATTATTGTTTATCAGTTTATTTTTGCTTATTAAGCCACAAAGTAGATGGTACCTTTAGTAAATTTAACCTAATTAGCTGGATCAAATTTAAAAGTTTCTAAGTGAATAAAGTATGTATGTCTTACAAATTTCTTATGTAACCCTGCCACAAGGGATAAACAAACCAGCATTTCTTTGTGCCAGTCCAAAGCCCGCTAAATAGAGAGGGTTACGTCAGAAAAGGAATCCGGTGTAAAAGTTTGCCAGATAAGCATGTGGACAGATTTCCATAATAGATTGGTCGAGTCCCGGGATAACAACAACCGCCACCAGTACTGTTAGTCAACGGGGTGGGTAACGTGTGCGGAGGAAAGAAGAGAGGAGGAAAGTAAAGAGAGTGGAACTGAGGGTAGGAACTTTGAATGTTGCCAGTATGACTGGTAAGGGGAGAAAGTTAGCCGATATGATGGAGAGAAGGAAGGTTGATATATTGTGTGTGCAAGAGACTAAATGGAAGAAGAGTAAGGCCAGGTAGATAGGAGGTGGATTCAAATTGTTCTTTCATGGTGTGGATGGGAAGAGAAATGGGGTAAGGGTATTCTGAAGGAACAGTATGTCAAGAGTGTTTTGGAAGTGAAAAGAGTGTCAGACAGAATAATGATTATGAAGCTGGAAATTGGAGGTGTGATGATGAATGTTGTAGTGCATATGCCCGCAAGCTGGCTGTGCAAAGGATGAAAAAGATTTTTGGAGTGAGTTAAATGAAGTAATGGACAGTGTACCCAAGGGACAGAAAGTAGTGATTGAAATGGATTTCATTGGACATGGTGGTGAAGGGAACAGAGACGAGGAGGTAATGGGTAGGTATGGTGTCAAGGAGAGGAATGAAGAGGTCAGATGACAGTGGATTTTGCAAAAAGGATGGGCATGGCTGAGGTGAATAGATATTTTAAGAAAAGGAAGGAACATAGGGTGATGTACAAGAATGAAGGAAGATGCACACAGGTAGATTATATCCTATGCAGATGAGTCGATCTGAATGAGATTAAAGACTGCAAAGTAGTGGCAGGGGAAAGTGTAGTTAGACAGCATAGGATGGTGGTCTGTAGGATGATGTTGGACATCAAAAAGAGGAGGAGAGTGAGGACAGAGCCAAGGATCAAATGGTGGAAGTTGAAAAAGGAAGACCGCATGGTTGAGTTTAGGGTGGAGGTAGGACAGGCACTGGGTAGCAATGAAGAGTTACCAGACAGTTGGGCTGATGAATGAAGAAAATGAGAGAGAGAGAAGGTTGGATGACATGGCGATAGTGAATCAGGAAGTGCAACAGATTAGCAGGAAGGAAGTAAGGAAAGTTATGAAGAGGATGAAGAATGGAAAGGCCGTTGGTCCAGATGACATACCTGTGGAAGCATATAGGTGCTTAGGAGAGATGGTAGTGGAGTTTTTAACTATATTGTTTAATGGAATTAGAAAGTGAGAGGATGCCTGTGGAGTGGAGAAGTGTACTGGTACCGATTTTTCAGAATAAGGGGGATGTGCAGAGCTGTATTAACTACAGTGGGATAAAATTGATGAGCCACAGCATGAAGTTATGGGAAAGAGTAGTGGAAGCTAGGCTAAGAAGGGAGGTGATGATTAATAAGCAGCAGTATGGTTTCATGCCAAGAAAGAGCACTATAGATGCAATGTTTGCTCTGAGGGTGTTCATGGGAAAGTATAAAGAAGGCCAGAAGGAGTTCCATTGTGTCTTTGTGGACCTGGAGAAAGCATATGACAGGGTGCCTCGAGAGGAGTTGTGGTATTATATGAGGAAGTTGGAAGTGGCAGAGAAGTATGTAAGGATTGTACAGGGATCAGCACTGAGCCCTTTCTTATTTGCAATGGTGATGGACAGGTGGACAGATGAGATTAGATGATGATGACATTGTGATCTATATCAAGAGTAGGGAGCAGGTTGAGGAGTAACAGTACAGAGTTGTGTGGTTATCAGCAAGAGTGAAAAGGAAGGTCTACAGTGAGACCAGCTTTGTTATATGGATTTGAGATGGTGGCATTGACCAGGAAGCAGGTGACAGAGCTGGAGGTGGTAGAGTTAAAGATGCTAAGATTTGCATTGGGTGTGATGAGGATGGACAGGTTTAGAAATGAGTACATTAGAGGGTCAGCTCAGGTTGGATGGTTGGGAGACAGCGTCAGAGAGGCGAGATTGTGCTGGTTTGGACACGTTCGGAGGAGAGATGCTGGGTATATTCAGAAATGGATGCTAAGAATAGAGATGCCAGGCAAGAGGAAAAGAGGAAGGCCTAAGAGAAGGTTATGGATGTGGTGAGACAGGACATGCAGGTGATGGGTGTGACAGAACACGATGTAGAGGACAGGAAGATATGGAGCAAGATGATCCACTGTGGCAACCCCTAACGGGAGCAGCCAAAAGAAGAAAAAGAAGAAATTTTATCATTTTCTTATGTACAGCATAGGTGGGTGGTGCAGTGGTCGGAGTTTATACATTCTTCTTATGTCTGCATGGATTTTCTTCAAATATTACTGTTTCCTCCTACATCCAAAATACAATGCATGTCTGCTAGATTAATTGGCAACCTGATATTAGCCCAATAAGGAAATGTGCCAGTGCACCCTATGAGGAACCAGTGTTCTACCACCTGACTGCACCCTTGCACCTAATGTTTGTGGGATAGGCCTTCATCTCCCTCAAGTTTGTATAGGAATGAAATATTATACCAGCTGGAAACATGGATAAATAATAAGAGGTTTTACATTTTATAGCATCATGTAGTTGTTTACACAAATGTGTAGTGGTCACCCTTTAAGGAAGAGAACATATTACAACTTAGTGGGCATAGAAGAGTTGATTTCCATGGCATTTTGTTATGTTGCTTACCTGTATGCACTACTTTGCATTTTGTGTTATTTTTAGAAATCATGCTGAACAACTAGTCACATTGCTTGACAGAGTTACCAATCATACTGTATACAATATGTGTTCAAACCACAGAAACATATTTGGTCCAGTTGAAATGCCACAATGTAGATGCTCAGACTAAACATGTACAATGCACACTCTGTGGTCAATGCACAATAACATTCTGAAAATACACACCCGACTGAAATTTTAAAAATAAGCACTGAGGAGCACAAAACAAAAGGCATGGAAGGTAATGCTTTCAAAATAGGCAAACCAAAAAGCAAGCAAAGCCCCAGTACAAAAACCAAGATGTGAACTCACAAAAACAGAGCTTTGTTTCAAAAAATCCAGGAACTCACAAATAATTAAAAGAGTTCAGAAAGTCACAGTACAAAATTCACCAAATCCCAAATGCATTCAAATGACCACAAGTGACTGTGGGTTGTCCCTGTCTTTATAGACCTGAGGACATTCCCTTGAAGTGATAGGCAGGTGGACCCACCACTTGAAGAACCATCCACAAAAACATGGTACATAACACAAGATACATAAAAATAAAGAAACTAAATTGTTAACAATATTAACATACACTAAAGACTTAAAATTAACAAAAAAAGAAGTAAAAAAGAATTTGAACTCCAGTCAGGGAATGAACCCTGGTTGAAACATAACAAGAGGCAATTGGGCTCTACAACCGCTCTCATCATTATCATTCACCTGCTACCACTTGGATATGCAGTCGAGCACATGTTTTGACTAAGCAGCTTTGTCTTCTACCAATTTTCTTATTTCCTTCCCTTTGGGTGGGGTGTCCGTGTTGATCAGTCTAGCAATATAGTTGCCATAAAGAAATACTGGTTGATCTATTTTTCATTTCCCATATTTTTGAGCATATAGCACATAGATGTTGCATGGTTTTGGTGGGTTTCTTCTTAAACAATGACCAATGAATCTTAGTTGATGCTTTTGTATGATGTCAATGAATGGTTCTTGGCTGACTTACTTGAGGATTTCTGTGTTTAGTACATGGTCTATAACCTTGATGTGAAGCATGTAGTGATAGAATTTGATGGTGACTTGATCAATTTCTTGTTGTTGTTGTTTGTTGATGACCCAGCTCTCATATCCATATAACAATATTGACAAGCATGATGCTCTAAACATGTTGGTCTTTAGTTTGATTGATATGGAGGATGCAATTGATATGTTCTTCATTTTCCAGAAGGCCCCCTACGCTTGCGCTTTTCTAATTTTAAGGTCTGTTGATTTGACCATAGTTACCAGGTTTTTGAAGTTATCTACTCATCGGATTTCCTTGTTTCCTAGTTTGACGTTTCTACTACATGGTTCCTGGTGGGTCATGGCTGCTGTTTGTGATGAATTGATCTGGAGACCAACCCTCATTGCTTGCTTTGCTGTAATGAGCAACTGTCTTTCTGTTTTATTGATATCTCCTTCAAAAAGAGCATGCCATCCACAAAATCCAGATTGTTTATGTTCTTTGCTGTATGATGAGATGATTGATGTGGATATGCTGTAAAGCCATTTGTACCTTCTTCAGTGCTAAGGTATCACCTTGTAATAGACTAGTTATCACCTCAGATTTAAGAGATGGGTTTTCATCTACAAGTACTCTACTTTTAGAGCTTGCGTGTAAAACACTAATTGCATCCACTATCTCTTGGTATTCCATAGTGTCTTAGGATGGCAACCATTTTCTGTCTATTTATGGAATTGAACACCTTCTTAAAGTCAATGAATACTGCAAATAGTGTGGTCACTTGCACTTTCGACAAGTCTCCTGATAATATGTATCTGTACAGTGGAGCTTCTACCTTTTCTGAAGCCTGTCTAATTTGGTTGTAGAATGGTATTGACTGGTTCTCTTATTCTGTTTAACAGTACCATAAGTTTTTGCTCATTTTGACAAAAGTGTGAGGCCCCTGTAGTTGCTCATTATTGTATGAACACCTTGAGGTTGTTCTCTCTTGGAAGGATTGCATTATCTGTTGTAACATTGTTTTTGGGACATTAAGTAGATCTTTAAAGTATTTAGGCAATTCGTCCATAAGTTCAACTGTTTTGCTTTCTGTAGTGCGGTCTACTTTCTTAACCTTGGTGACTTGGTTGGTAGAGCTGGTTCCACTAAGTTCTTTGATGATTTCCCATGTATTTCGTAACCTGATGGTGCTGCTGCATTGTGTAGGTCTTCAATTTTTTCTTCTACATATTTTTGTACATCTTTAGCAATCACTTTTTTGGGTTGTCTGTTGAGTTTTTGTAGTTCGGTCTTTGATGTCTTCATGTGTTTTGTCATGTTTTGCCTTTGTTCTTTTCGTTGAGTAACCCTTGATTTCTTTCTGTGACCCTGTGGTTCTTGTGTTGTTTTTTCTTTTTACCAGTTAACTGAGATGTTGTTTCCTCTATTGATTTTTCAAAGTTTTCGTACTGTGTTGCATGTTTTGCTCTTAGCACTCTTTCATGAGAATATTGTTCTTATTCTGTACGTCAACATTGAATTTAATTTAAAGGGCCCCATTGTTCTACAGTTTGTCCCAAGCATATTTGCTTCTGCGATGCCTTTGTGCTTAGTCAGACCTGAAGCTTAGTTTGATGTTGATTCAGATTATTCTATGATCTGATTCCACATACCATATTGTAAACCCTAACATTCCATTTTCACCTAATTAAAATATGATCTAGTTGTGCCACTGTACCAGATGGGTGATTCCATGTTCAGAGCCAAGTTCTCAGATGTGGAAATTTGCTTTGAATTGTGGTAATGTTACAGGATTTGCATAGTTGTATCAGCCTAATTCTGTTGCTGTTGGTGTCATTACAAAAAAATTAATTGCCCTACTACCGATGAATTAGTTGAGTGGCTACTTCAGTTGAAGTGTAAACTGATGTTATCGATGTTACTGGATTTCCTTTTGAGGTGGATCAGAATGATTCTGTTGGACACAATTTGTTTTGAGCTGGTCTAACTTCATTTTCCTTCTTCAGTGGAATGCTGACTACTCCATTGCCTTTGTCTGTTGATTTAGCATATATAAATAACCATCCTCCATTGCTGTTCTCATGGAAGGTATGGATTTTTCCTTCATTTGCTTTCCACCTATGTTCTTGAATGCAGATTAGGCCAGTATTGTTATGATTGCGCCCCAATGTAATTTTTTGCAGCTTGCCTGGTGTTTTCATTGTCCGAATTTTACAGCTAGATATGATGTTAATCTTAAGAGTGGATTGATTGACTTTTGTTTAGTGTAAACAGTTTCAGAATCAGAGTTGCTATTGGTCTGTTGGAAGCTTTTCAAGTTGCTATGTGTCTTTTTGTTTGCGCTTTTCAGAGTCACTGTGAATTTTTAACATTCTTGTCGGCTTACTGGGCCTGACAATTCCATTTTACACCAATGTACTTTCAACTGACCAGAAATCCTCCTCTTTAATCTTGGCTTGGGGCAGGTTAGGCAGCTCTCTCCCCAAAGCACGTTGGTTGCCCTAGGTGTTAATGAGAACTGCCTAGGCAATTTTAGCCATAATGTATATAAAATGAAGCTGAAATTTGTGTTGAGTCAGAGAATGAATCAGAGGCTGTGAAACAGTCATAAAATTTGCCAGAATTACACAGGGCATGCCCAGTTTAAGATGTCTATGTTGCACATATGCCCAGTGTAGGCAGATGATTATGTCAGATGTATTTCTGTCATTTAAGTATGGATGAAAATACTTATGTAAACAATGTAACGATGCTAGTGTGGGTTTAAATGGAAACATGGTATTGTGGATGTAGTCCAAGTAGGCCTCAGCACCTCACGGTACTGTATGTTTAACTCCCACAGCTCAAGAAGCAGGCTTTCTCGGATATGCAACAGAAATAGGGGTCAAGTTAATATTTCTCATATAGGGAGCAGGAAAAACGATAAAAACCCCAGTGGCCCCTCACCTACATCGTTAGAGGGCCCTGTCCCCTTAGGCTCAATATATTGCAAAAGAAATAAGGAACAATATACAAAGAACAAATCAAACTGAAATTCTTAAGAAATGCATTAGCATTCATAAACAAGACAATACTAGCATCAGCAAAACCAAGGAACTGGTTATTGACTTTCAGCACACCAAAGAGACTCTGTATCGGAGAGGGCAGAGCAGGTTCCTATCTTTTAGGAGACTGTGTTCCTTTACTGTAGGTATTGACATACAGTACTTCACGTCTTCTATAGCTCTGTGATAGCGATTGTGATTTTCTACAGTTTGTTGTGCTAGGCAAGTAACATCACTTCAAGAGAGTCTGACCGAATCCACAAACAAATTAAAAGAGCAGACTCAATTATGTAATGTACTCAGGGCCTCCGGAGGTTGTGATAAAGGAGAGAATTAAAAAAATGTCATTATGAAGAATGTTGCACATTCACTCTCTGACACACTAACACTGAGGACTTTAGCCAACAAACTATTCAGCAAAACTGTGTCAAGAAACAACAGCAATATAATGCCTCACTATGACTGCAAAGTCAGAAGTTTTCTTTCATTTTAATCCCTGGTGTATATTTGAGAGGAGTTTGTATCTATCAATGTTCATCATACATTTCCACCTTTACAGTATATGCACACATCAATATATTGTATGCCAAGACTCTCTACTGCACAGCTCTAGCCACAGGCCCCAGAATGATGTCACAGGATCTGGTGGCTGGAGTAGCTATAGAGGAGCTTTCGCTGGATGTCTGCAGCTGGAGCATTCTCTTTAGGATAGAATAATGTAAAACAACAGAGATAAAAATATTTCAAATAGAACATATATTTCCAGGAATTTAGTGTTCAAACAAAGCACTCAAGAAGGTAATAAAGTGCAAAAAATTAGACCATTTCACATAAAATACCATCTACTAAATGCAATCCACTCCAAATAAACTACTAAACAATACATTTCAGTAAATTTTACAATTTTTGCCAAAGCTCACATTCTGTAGCCACATTGAAAAGAAAGAGTGCTCAGGTAATGTTGGATGAGTAACCAGGCTTCTAGGTTGTCGAACAGAAAATAGACCCAAAGACACATCAAAAATCCTAACAAAGCAACAGCAAGCACAAAAAATTTCATTTTTTCCAAATATATAAAGTTGTTGGTTTTCTCTATTACTTTATGGTTTTAAAAAAATTGTGTAAATTTATGCTGCATGCTTACTCAGTTGGCCCAAAAAGAACTCAGACAAATAGTGCTAAAACAGTAACCTGACTCCATGGTTACTGTTAACCTAATAACCTACTTTGAGAGAAAACTGCCTGCCTGGCAACCCTGATGTGTACAGTACACTCATATAGTGATCACACACAAAGCAATGAAATCCTCTCACACTGTTTCAGATTTTTTTTTAATTTGATGTCCAAAATATAAAATTTAAATATATAATAAATAGATTCTAGTTTAGATCATGCTCAAATTAAGTAAAATTAACTAACTATAGATGAAAAAAATCTTTTTTAAATGAGAAGCTCATGTCATAACAAAACATTTGAAGAACATCCACAAAAATTTAATAGCGTGAATTATTATATAAAAATGTTTCCATCAAGAGAATACTTAATCTTAAACAGCCTGATGTGTTTTAAAAAGCAAATGTGGGTTTGAGAATAAGTCCAATAGTGCAGTAAGGCAGAAGACAATTTTACATTTATGAAGTAAGCATTCACCATCAAATTTTAAAATGTAAACATCTGTAAGATGATAATCCTTTCTTGAGCCTAAATGTTCATCACGAATGGTACTGAAAAATAAACAGGGATTCCAAAAATGTTATCAAAATTTGTCATCAGGAATATACATGATAGAAAACATATTTTACATATAAACTAAAGTATAGCACTGTTGCCAGGTTAAATCACAACAGTGGTTTGTCAGCAAACATCTGTTGTTGTCTCTGCATACATTTTAAATATTCTTAATTAAAATTTGTATAAACATATTTTAAAAAGCAGTTTGTGTAGACTGCAAATTGCCATTGCAATAAACATTATGAACGCTGAAGAACTGAAATCAACAACCTTCATTTTACCTTTCACCCTTAATTGCATGTGTCTATCCGATTACTTATGTTTTGATCATTAGACTAACTGGAGCTGGAGTCAGTAAAGAACAAAATAACGATGAAAGGTTATTCAACCCTGAAAGCAGAAAGTTATAAGCACAATGTTTGTTCCATTAAACTTTAATGAGATTTGTCACAACAGCCTAAACATCACATTTCTAACTTTGTTTTGTTTTACAGGATGGAATTAACTTTACAGTCCATGTAAATATAGTATACGTCTTTAATTTCTGTATTAAATACAAAGCTATGAACTGAATTTCTTTCTCTGTATACAGTAATAATTCATATGTTAATGTCTGCATAAAGCAATACAGTTTCATATAAACATTTGTTTCTTTTTTCTATGTTTCCTGATATGGTATTTTTTGACAATGTTATCCACCTGATTTGCTTTAAAGCACCTGTAATTGCTACTTAATCTAAAAAATGTACATGTAGTTAAAAAGATCTTAAGGATAAAATGCAATTATATTGAAAAGATAAATAAGCAAACAAGATAAAAATGAACCTTATTATGCTGTAATGGGAAATTTAATTGTTTATGTGCTTTACAAGTAAATGATAAATATATAATACAATAAAAAGGAAAATAAATACATTGAGTTACAAAAATTACTGAATATATTAATTTATCACTTAAAAATTTTAGCACTTATCAAAACACGGCACAAACACCATCATCAAGTTTGCAGATGACACAACCATCATAGGCCTTATCACTGACAACAATGAGACAGCCTACACAGAGTAGGTGCTGGCACTGAGTAATTGGTGCCTGGATAACAACTTGTCTCTTAACATCAGCAACACTAAGGAGATGATCGTGGACTATTGGAAACAGCAAGGCAGAGAACACCAGGCCATCTACATCAGCGGCGTAGAAGTTGAAAGGGTTAACAGCTTCAAGTTCCTCGGAGTAACATCACCGAGGATCTCTCGTGGACCCTTCACATAGACACTGTGGTTAAGAAAGCTCGCCAGCGGCTCTACTTCCTGAATTCCAGCATCACCTCAAATTTTTACAGGAGTGTGGTCGAGAGTCTGCTGACGGGCTACATTACCATCTGGTATGGGAGCTGCTCTGCCAGCAGTCAAAAATCACTACAGAGAGTGGTGAAGGCAGCAGAGCACATCACGGGCAAGAGTCTCCCTGCCATTGATGACATTTACCTCCATCGGTGCTTGCATAAGACAAGCAGCATCATAAAGGACCACAGCCATCCAGCACACCAGCTGTTCTCCTTGTTACCATCTGGCAGACGATACAGGAATCTGGCTGCTCGGACTACAAGACTTAAGAACAGTTTTTACGCCCAGGCCATTCGACCCCTCAACAGCAACACCTGAACACTTACATACACTTACATTACACCTACATTGCATTACATCTACATTGCACTACTCACACACAAATTGTACCTGCATACACTCTGAATACAGACTGGAACATGCATCTGCACTTTATGGAATATGCATCTGTACTTATAAAACATTATCTGTGCAATAACCGTCATTTATACTTGCTGCTCATTCAACTCATATTGCTCTATAACTTCTTTTAAAATGTACACATTTTATTTTATATAGCTAGTCTATTTTTAACTTGTGAGTGACTTGTTTTTCTCATCATACACATTTCATTGTATGTTGACCTGTGTTAACCTATATATGACAAATAAACCTAAATCAAACCAAACCAAACCAAATAGCTTAATGTTATTTAGAGTGGAAGCAGCTGATCTGAGCCACACTGGGTAAATGACAGGAACAAACCTTGAACAAGGCATTAATCCATTGCAGGCCCACGCACACTTCTACATTCAGTTTTAAGGGAAGCCAATCTATAGTATCCATTTAATGTAATAAAATATTTTTTAGATATTAAATGATGAAAACGTGCAAACCCAACCAAACACTGTGCATCTGCAGTTATTCAAAACTCAGGAGCTGTAAGGCAGCAGCACTTAATGTGTGACACAGAATATCATTTAAGTGTATTAATAGTGATATACTGTATATTTATCATGGTTCAGAACTGTATATTTGATTTTTCTGTACTGTCAGGAATAGCAGCAAATTCTTTGCACTATAAGCATACTAGTCAACCTGCAGCGTAGCATACGCCGCATCATTATCAACATGAACAGTCAACGTGGCTCACAGCTGCATGTGGACTGTAGCAAAGAGCAAAGCGAGTGAGGATGTGTTTGGTGACGTGTTGGGGGTGGGTACATGAGCAAGCAGTGTGCATGCCTCGAGAGCGAGGGTGGACGCAGGAGAAGGGTGAGAGTTGGCGGGCGGGGCTCTGTTGTGCGTACCCCATGGTCGGGCGACTTGGTCGATTATATATACAGTAGAACCTCGGTTCACAACCATAATGCATTCCAAAACTCTGTTTGAAACCGTCCCATAGGATTGTATGTAAATACAATTAATCCGTTCCAGACCATATGAACTGTATGTAAATATATATTTTTTTAAGTTTTTAAGCACAAATATAGTTAATTAAACCATAGAATGCACAACATAGTAGTAAACTAAATGCAAAAACATTGAATAACACTGAGAAAATCTTGAACAACTGAGAAAACTAACGCTGCAATAGTTTGCGCTATAGTGCTACAAACCGCTCGCTAAAAACACTTTCTTTAATGAGTTTTAAGCACTGGGAAAAAATTAACATTTGAACAATCCATAATTTAATAAACAACCAAGAAAAGTAACAGGCTCTCGAGCTTGTGTGTGTTTCTCTCTCGCGTGCCTGTGTGTGTGTCTCTCTCGCGTGCCTGTGTGTGTGTCTCTCTCATTATGGACTGTAGCACAGACGAAAGCGACTGAGGCTGTGTTTAGTGAGTTGTTGCGTGCGGGCACATAAGCAGGCAGTGCACATGCCTCGAGAGCGACGGTGGACGCAGGAGGAGGGGTAGAGTTGGCGGGCGGGGCTCTGTCGAGCATATCCCATGGTCTTAGAGTTGGTGGGTGGGGCTTTGTGAGTTGGCAGGCGTGGCTCTCTGTCTTGCTTGCGCTCACTGTCTTGCGTGCCCTTAGTGAATTATATATATAGATAATTTATTTGAATTCATTGGAGTTAAATATGAAAAAAAAGATGTTAAATTAATCTAATGCTATATGGTTAGGGATGTTATTATCAGAGAAGACAGATGTTCTTGTACTATATTAGAAATTTGTACTGTATTTGTACTGGAGTAATTAAAGCTAAATAAAGCATTTCACAATTTTAAAAAAAGTGTAATAAATGCTGTGTTCTGGAAAAAAGAAATAGTAAATTCTGCTATTTATTTTTTATGGAAAGGAATCAAAAATAGCCCAAACAGCTATGAAAACTACCCACATAAGAACTAACCTTTTGACCTTAGGTTTATCAACTCAAACAGGAAACAGAAGAGCAAGCTCCCTTCAAAATTAAATTTTTAAAATTGTGGTTATTTTAGAAATCTTTTAGGTTCACCCATTTGAGGTTGAATGTACACTGCATCCTCATAACATTGTGCCACCATATAGGGATGTCTATAATGTCAGTCCTGTGGGCTATAAATGATTAAATCATACTGTAAGACAAAAGAAGAAATAAAACAAGCAATAAAACTAAATATCCATCTCTGCATTTTTTAACCCACTTATCCATTTCATGACCATATACAATAACAGAACGAATCAGTAACAAACCATAGATGGGGTGTCAATCCACTATTAAAATTACACTCAAACACACTTCATTTACTCATATTGTGCACTTTACCCAATCCAAGACTAGCTATTGCTGGGACAGGATTTAGGCCCTGTACAATTTTAAAAATGGGTTCTCACAATCACTCATATTGTGACAGTTTATGGGTTGACAGTTAGATTAACATGAAGTGCCTTGAGATGTAGCAGAAAAAAAACAGAGCATTACCTTTAAAAGGCGAAGGCTTCAAAAATAACAGCCAGACCTGTAGTCCATATTGGTTGGTACTATAAGTGGAGACTTCACTACCCTAAAGCAGCCTAGTCCTGACCTGAGATGTCACCTGAGATGGCACCTACGGGCATGATAGAAAGCCTTTATAATCAAAAGTCCAAAAGGGACATAGGAAATCCTCTGGCCCATGAAAAAAGACCCTTTACTATATAATAGTTTATTGCAAATTCAACAATTATACAAGTAAGAAAAAAGGAAACCTCATAGCAGCAAGTCCAGAACAGAAGCCAAAAATAGAACATTATCATAAAAACCTAAAGTTAAATAAAGGGAATCCAATAACAAAATGCAAACTTTTAAAGCCAAAGTAAAGGAGATAAATGAAGTGTCAAAGTAACCATTGCATGGGCTGCTAGTTCTTTTGTGATTTCATTGGTGCCCACCGCCATGGGCTTTTTCCATCTCCCGGAACATCAATAGTCATAATCAAGGATGGACTAGGGCAAATTAGGACACAAAAGATAAAATCACAGTCAGAATCAGCTTCCTTTTATCACATTTCCAGTGTTCTCTCCCTCTCATCTCACGCTGCTGTCTGTATCCGCTGGGATACTCCAACCTGACTCGTTAATTCTGCCTACCTCCATCTGTCCTGCAGGACCCCAGGAGCCACCAATCATCTCTGATCCATAAAATCAGCAAAGCTGATCTAGCCCTTGGAATGCCTCTGCCAACGCTCCTCTGCTAAGCTTCCCTGAGAGCTCACCTCCTTCTACCTGAACTGGGTCGATCTGTTCTGGATTCTGCTCTTCTTTTCACCAGTTTCTTTCTTCCTCAATCTTTCCTACTCAGACATTTTATACTACTGTGAGAGTAGCAATAAACAATCTGCAGAACACTAATGAGGTATATCTCATGCACATAAATGAGTAATCACCCAATTACTCCCATTAAGTACTCTACAGCTGCATAGCTTTCCTGTACTTACCTACAATCGATCGTACACTCATGAAATCTGAGCCACACACCATCTTAACAATATCCAGCACCTGCTCCTTCCCACTAGGCTCAACATACAGGACACAAGGAAATTACCTGAAAAGATTAGGCTCAACAATATTACTCCCGTACAGAAACACAAAATAATAATCAAAATAACAATCAATGTGTATGTCATCACAAAGAAAACAAATTTATTAAAACTTACAAAATAAATCCGAGAAAACAACAAACATTTTAAACAATGAAAACACACTTAAGCCAGGGATGAAGGCCTTGCTGTAACATAAGAAATATGCATAAGAAAATAAGTATTATTTACCTCTTCAGAATATTATCAAATGATTTATACGATTTTTCAATATGTTTTATTAAAAACACATATAAAGCCTCAGCCTGAACTACCACATGGTAGATCACCTTGCACCATATGATGATATCTTTTTCTTGCATAGGTTTTGCTTAAACATTCTCCTTCCGTCTCCCAAAAACCTATCACATTCTATCTATACTTCACTGTTCTAGTACCATGGATGAGTCAAACATAAGTAATAAGCATGTGGTAAATACCATCTTTTATAAATCATATAATTGAAGGATAAACCCGAAAGGCTTGATTCTAGTGGTTGCCCTGTCCCTACAAGATTAAGAGAATAAAAAAAAATATGAGGGAACATTACAAACATTAAAATAAAACTACTAGAATAACAAGAGGAACATGAAATAATACAAAGACTTAAGCAAACAAGGGTGAGGTAGAGCTGTAGTCTAGACAGTATGTTACGCCAGTCTATCCCAGTTCAGTTTTTGGATTTTTTCATGGTAATCTATTCAAGATAAGGTGTTTTGGGTAATTTTTATTACAAATTGGATCCATTTCTGTGGGGTGTTGACACTTTCTTTTTAAGTTTGCAAATGTTGTATTTTGTCCAGGAGGTCAAGGTTTTCTTACCATTCCACAGACATCCTTCTTAGCATAATTTTTGAGTCTAAATTGAACTGGCCAGTTGTCAGTAACTGTGGCGATTTTTTAGAAAAAAATAGATGATCACATCCTGCAAGACAGTAACCAACAATGGACTGGACACCAAACTCACACATACAATTCCAGTGTGGACTTGTCAACTAATCTAACATGTGAAGACTTAGAAAAAAAGCCCTCACAGGCTAATCTGGGAATCAAGCCAAAAATATTTAAACTGCAAGACAGCAGCAGTAACTATTGCACCACAATGCTGGCTATGTCTTAGCTTAATAAATTTAAAATATTACCAGATTTTCAGAATAACATGTTAACAGGTGAATAAAGAAAATATTCATTTTTTAAGTATACATTTTATATGTTCACACAGCCTTCTTAGAAGGAAACCAAACTTATACTTCTTATATGCCTGCATTAAAGGTTTTAATCTTCTTAAAATAAACAACTTATTTTAGTGTATTTTGCAAATTGATATCTGTGTTCATAACTTTGCTGTTATTTTATTGTCATCAATTCAGTCCTTTCAGAGAAGACAGCAATCTGTGAAAGGCAACTGACCACCAATGACATGTCGCTCTTTATAAACACAGCAGGCCTTCATGTACAAAGAGAAAACTCAGTCCTGGTGTAATGTTCTTTAGAAACTGGAAACTTTATATGCCAAGTATTTTACAAATAAACACACACCTCTGACATTTCTTTCAGTACCACTCTTTTTTTAATTTACCTAAATTGGAAGCTCTCTCCTAAGTTAATTCACTCCAATAACATTAATGTCCTGTTGCTGACACTCTGCCCTGTAGGGCAGGCCTGAATTAAACTGTTCGAAGCAATAACTGATATACCCCAGGACACCAAGTCTCCTGTAGTGACCAAGGAGAATGTAGCTCATAAACTCCTTCTTCAAAGTGACTTCTCCATCTGATTCCGAACTGTTCAAGCCTTTCTTTATAGACCTTTAACTAAAACCGTGTTGGACAAATTAAAAACGGTTTAGTCCCCGGCTCTGGCATGCATCAGGAACCCATAAAAACAAAACACATTTGTCATTTAGGACTGCAGTCTGTAATTAACTGTCGTCATTTTCCTCACAAATCAAAACCTGTTAATGTCTAAAGAATTCAAGATGTAAAGAGGTGTGTGTCTGGGCTGAAAAAGGCAAGTTTTGTTAGTGTGATGAGGTATAATTCAATTTCCCAGATAAAATATCTTCAGCCTGCAATTACCTTGCTTTGAAAAGCTGCTTCATGTCTTTATTTTTTTGTTTTGCAGTATAAATGAAAGCATTCTTTTTAGCTCAAAATATTCTTAATGGTAGACACCCTATTTCATTCAGAGACAATGTCTTTGATGTGCAATAGGACTATTTTTCATAACTAATTTTATATGTTAACTAGCATGACCCTGGCATCTTTTGTCATTATTGACTAAAGTTATATGATGAACCATTGTCTAAAAACAACCTTCAACTAGGTTCTTCATGCTATAAAAATCCATTCTTGACAGCCACATAAAAAGCCCCAAAACCAAGCTCCATATCCATAACAGAACACCGAACAGTAAAATTATTTTCATTTACATTCCAAAAAGCATGTCACTTACATAGCCTGGACAGTTTATTTCTTAGACACAGTCCTCCATTCCTTTTCTTTTGAATACAGTTAAAAATGATACAGCCAGTCTATTAATAGATTTGTAAGCCATATGCTTGATAACATTATTTAGGTTACACCCTCCATCTACTATGAGCTCCCGATCAATTGATTTTTCCAGTTGCTCAGATGTGCAATGCCATTTGAGTTTATACTGACACATGTTCAACTTAGCCTTGCATCATGAGACTCAGTGTCAGGGCATCACATAGTTTACCTTGTACAGAAAAGAGATCATACATAGGTCATCAAAACAGCCATTTTGCAGGAAGTCATTTAATGTTGCATGGATCAGTTTAATAATACATTTCCCAAGCTTTTCTCACCATAACAAAGCATTTAGAAAAGCTATAACATTCACCTTAAGTTTTAATATTTTAATACTGAGATAGTAGCCACAAAGCATTGTCAGGAAATATCAACATTTTCTAAGCAGTATATAGTCTCAAACAGTGGAAAATGGGAGCATGTTGCATTTTTAACTGTGACAACTAGTACATAGCTGGTCATGAACCCTAGCCTTTTAGGTTGCAGTACACAGTCCCCGATTAGAATGAGTGGAGGCATCCCAGAAGACAATTGACATTCAGTAACACAAGGGGCTGTTAAAGGTAGTTCTGTCCTGATGTCCTGAATTAAAAATAAAGCTGCCAAAGAGTTCTAAGGCTTGGCTGGATGTGACCTTTGGTTGGGTTTTAAAGGTTTCTCATTGTGAAAGTTATTTGAGTGTGGAGTCAAGAGATGTGACCACTGACACAATGAGAGACAGAGCAGAGCGTTGTAAAAACAAGTTATTTTTGCATAAATACTACTAAAATAGATGAATGGGAGAGCCACTCTTCGTAGTGGGCACAGGTTTCAACCCAAAAAGGCCGACCAGAAAGGCATCTTGTTTTTGTTTCTTTATATTAAATAAATCAATCAATCAATCAATCAACATTTATTTATATAGCACATATTCATACAAAAAATGTAGCTCAAAGTGCTTTACAAAATGACTAGAAAAATAGAAGACACAATAAAAAATAAACATAAGTCAACATTAATTAACATAGAATAAGAGTAAGGTCCGATGGCCAGGGTGGACAGAAAAACAAAAAAACTCCAAAAGCTGGAGAAAAAATAAAATCTGTAGGGGTTCCAGACCAAGAGACCGCCCAGTCCCTCTGGGCAGAATAAAATAATGTGTTTTGTTACATTCTTTTTATCATCAACAACAACATTTATTTATATAGCACATTTTCATACAAAAAGTAGCTCAAAGTGCTTTACATACTGAAGAAAAGAAAAATAAAAGACAAAACAAGAAATTAAAATAAGACAACGTTAGTTAACATAGAAAAGGAGTAAGGTCAGATGGCCAGGGTGGACAGAAAAAACAAAAAAAAAAACCCAGACGGCTGGAGAAAAAAAATAAATAAAAAAAAAATTAAATAAATAAATAAATTAATTTAAAAAAATCACGATTCAATATCGGCAAATAAGAATTTCATTGTACTTTGTACACATGACAATGCTGCTACTGTTATGTTTTTTTGCTACTTTTTGCATCTACATTTGTTTATTCCTCTCTTTGTTTATTTAGATAATACATTTTTGTACTTTGGCTCTCTTAGCATGTTTCTTGGTTTTAGGTTTAGTATGACATCTTTCTCTATCAATTAAATTATTTTCTGTACTAACCTCCAATTTTTGAATCACATAATAAACAATTTATTAATTTAATTTTATAAATTTAAATTATTTTAATATATACAGTATATTAATATAGTTGAAGCTGTTAGTTTATTTAATTACTTCTGCTTATACCAGTTATTGTAATTGGATAATACAATGTGATGCTTTCACATTTTTAAATTATGCACTGCCTCTCTTTATTTGAAAGCTCACAGCTCAGCACTAACAGAACAAACAAACAAACTGCAGCCTCACTAGCCAGAGGCAATCGACTATATAATCAAATGCTACCTTCTGTATGTGTGTGTGTCCCTCCAAGCAATCTGATTAGTCAGTTTGGCTTTGGTCTGACTGGTCAGTTTGGCTTTGGCAACTCATTCAGATGCAGCAGAGAGAGGAATGCCAGACAACGGAGGTTGAGACACACAAGGCCATAGAAGAAAGGCGCATAAGTAATGCTGACTGTACACGTAGGGCAAGAGATATCCTTCACTTATTCTATTGCCTGTTTTGATAGGTAACATAACTAGTATGTAGATACAGCGTTATCTTACAATGTACCCACTGAACCCAAAATTGCAGACCTACAGAGTCTGAATATTTTTTAATAAAGTTATTATATTTTCATAAAAAAGTTGTTCAAATACTCATTCTGTAATTTTTCAAAAACAGCTTTGCTATCTGCTCATCTAATTGACTATTAAATCTGCTTAATTCATTTTTCTGGTTTTGAGGGTCACAGAGTATTGATGCATGTAAAAATGGAACAGTTTGGGCTCTGTGGGTACAGGCTTTGTTGAGGAACTGGGCTGCCACAAGGTGTTTCATCTGAAAACAAGCAGAATGCTTGATTAGGTCAGATGTTCCACATTGGCACTCCACAAATTGTAATCAGAATGCCTACAGGTGTATATAAAGGGAGCCTGAGTAATTTAGGGGCAGGTTAAAAAAAAAAAACTTAAGATAGAAGGTGCAAGGAGAGAGATCTTTTGTGGATTAGCCAGTTTGGAGGACAGGAGGCTTGGTGGTTGGGATTTGGCCAAGTGGTGCTCACAGGGCAGGGTCGCTCTTGCTCAGCACTTAATGGGTGGGCTCCCACTGAAGGCTGAGGAATGGTAGAAGTCGAAAGGAGCAGGGCTCACAAGGGTCTTTACGAAGAGAGAAATGAGCCAGTTTAAAGGCCGACTGCGCATGCCGGTTTCTCAGGTCCCAGCTGAGCATACTTTTCAGGTGAGCTGGGGCTGAGAAGATGAAGAGTGGTGCAAAGGCTCATAAGAAAAGAAGAGTACACAATTTTTATTTATTTATGGGATTATTAACCCCCACAAACACTTGATTTTATTGATTATTAATAGAAGAAACTGTACTGCACTTTCATTAGGGCTCTGCCTAGATTTCGTTATTGTAGTAATAAAAAGCACTTTGCACATTTGTATCATGTCTTGCTATGTGTGTGTCCTCATTGCCCAGTCCACTGGTTTCATGACTATCGATGTCCTGGGTGGAAGAGAGTAATGCTAGCTGTGAGCAACACAAAGATGACAGCTACATCAACAGGCACAAACCAGAACTTAAACCTAATCATAGGGCACACTCAGATAAACACTCCTTATCTAAAATTTAATCTATAATCATTTAACAGTTATACTATTTGTGCTATGGAACCCAGCCACAGGGTATGCACAAACT
The DNA here is from genome assembly GCF_016835505.1 of Polypterus senegalus. Taxonomy (NCBI): domain Eukaryota; kingdom Metazoa; phylum Chordata; class Cladistia; order Polypteriformes; family Polypteridae; genus Polypterus; species Polypterus senegalus. The sequence goes on from NC_053157.1 coordinate 108,372,207, forward strand.
AGTGTGTTTCTTCATGCCAGTCCCAAGCCTAGATAAATGGGGAGGGTTACGTCAAGAAGGGCATCCAGTGTAAAATTTTGCTAGATCAACATGCGGACAACAACACAGATTTCCATACCGGATTGGTCGAGTCCCGGGTTAACAACAACCACCACCAGTACTGTTAGCCAACAGGGTGCTGGCGGAAATTGAGCTACTGTTGGCCAAAGAAGAAGGGGGGGAGACATGTCCAGAGGAAAGAGGGGAGGAGGAAGGTAAAGAGAGTGGAACTAAGGGTAGGAACTTTGAATTTTGGCAGTATAGCTGGAAAGGGGACAGAGTTAGCAGAAATAATGCACAGAAGAAAGGCTGATATATTGTGCATCAAAAAGATTAAATAGAAGGGAGGTAGGGGATGGATTGAAGGTGAATTCATATTGTTTATATTGTTTTATCATGGTGCGGATGGAAGGAGAAATGGGGTAGGGGTTATTCTGAAGGAACAGTATGTCAAAAGAGTTTTGGAAGTGAAAAAGTGTCAGACAGAGTAATGATTATGAAGCTGGAAATTGGAGGTGTGATGATGAATGCTGTTAGTGCATATTCCCCACAAGTTGGGTGTGCGATGGATGAGAAAGAAGATTTCTGGAGTGAGTTGGATGAAGTGATGGCTAGTGTACCCAAGGGGCAGAAAGTGGTGATTGAAGCAGATTTCAATGGGCATGCTGATGAAGGGAACAGAGGAGACGAGGAGGTGATGGGTAAATATGGTGTCAAGGTGAAGAATGAAGGTCAGGTAATAGTGGATTTTGCAAAAAGGATGGGCATGGCTGTGATAAATACATATTTTAAGAACAGGGAGGAAAATAGGATGATGTACAAGAATGGAGGAAGATGCACACAGGTAGACAGGCAGAAGAGTCAATCTGTAGGAGATTAAAGACTGCAAAGTGGTGGCAGGGGAAAGTGTAGTTAAGCAGCATAGGATGGTGATCTGTAGGATGATGTTGGAGATCAAGAAGAGGAGGGGAGTGAGGGCAGAGCCAAGGATCAAATGGTGGAAGTTGAAAGACGAAGACCGCGAGGAAGTGTTACCAGACAGCTGGGCAACTACAGCAAAAGTAGTAAGGGTGACAGCAAGAAGGGAGATTGGTGTGACATCTGGACAGAAGAAGGAGGAAAAAGAAGCCTGGTGGTGGAATGTGGAAGTACAGGACAGTATACACAGGAAGAGGATGGCGAAGAAGAAGTGGTAAAGTCAGAGAGATGCAGAAAGTAAACAAGTGTACAAGAAGATAAGGCAAAGAGAGACATGGCAAAGGCTAAAGAAAAGGCGTATGATAAGTTGCATGAGAGGCTGGACAATAGAGTGGGAGAAAAGAACCTGTACCGATTGGCTAGACAGAGGGATCGAGCTAGGAAAGATGCGCAGCAGGTTAGAGTGATAAAGGATAAAGATGGAAACATACTCACAAGCAAGGAGATTGTGATGAGCAGATAGAAAGAGTACTTTGAAAGGCTGATGAATGAATGAAGAGAATTAGAGAGAGAGAAGGTTGGATGATGTCATCGCCAGGCAGAGGAGTAGCTTCAGTGACAGACTGCTGTCACTGTCCTGCTATACTGACAGATTGAGGAGTTCCTTCCTCCCCCACACTGTACGACTCTTCAATTCCACTCGGTGCGGGCAGGGGTAAATGCTAAAATTATTCAAAGTTATTGTCTGTTTTTTACATGCATTTTTAGTACTCTTTAATTCTTTTTTTGTATCAGTATACTTCTGCTGGATTATGTGAATTTCCCCTTGGGATTAATAAAGTATCTATCTATCTATCTATCTATCTATCTATCTATCTATCTATCTATCTATCTATCTATCTATCTATCTATCTATCTATCTATGATGTGGAGATAGTGAATCAGGTAGTGCAAATGATTGGCAAGGAGGAAGTAAGGACATTTATGAAAAGGATGAAGAATGGAAAGGCTGTTGATCCAGATGGCATACCTGTGGATGTATGAAGGTGTTTAGAGAGATGGCAGAGGAGTTTTTAACCAGATTGTTTAATAGAATCTTGGAAAGTGAGAGGATGCCTGAGGAGTGGAGAAGAAGTGCACTGGTACCGATTTTTAAGAATAAGGGGGATGTGCAGAGCTGTAATAACTACAGGGGGATAAAATTGATGGGCCACAGCTTGGAGTTATGGGAAAGAGTAGTGAAAGCTAGGTTTTAGTAGGGAGTTGATGATTAGTGAGAAGCAGTATGGTTTCATGCCAGGAAAGAGAACTACAGATGCAATATATGCTCTGAGGGTTTTAATGGAAAAGTATAGAGAAGGCCAGAAGAAGTTGCACTGTGTCTTTGTGGACCTGGAAAAAGCATATGACAGGGTGCCTCAAGAGGAGTTGTGGTATTACATGAGGAAGTCGTGAGTGGCAGAGAAGTAGGTCAGAGTTGTACAGGATATGTACGAGGGAAGTGTGACAGTGGTGAGGTCTGCGGTAGGGGTGACTGATGCATTTAACGTGGAGATGGGATTACATCAGAGATCAGTCTAAGCCCTTTTTTTTTGTAATAGTGATAGACAGGTTGACAGATGAAAATAGACAGGAGTCCCCTTGGACTATGACCTTTGCTGTTGATACATTGTGATCTGTAGAGAGAATACGGAACAAGTTGAAGAGACCCTGGAGAGGTGGAGATATGCTCTAGAGAGGAGAGGAATGAAGGTCAGTTTGAACAAGACAGAATACATGTGTATGAATAAGAGGAAGGTCAGTGGAATGGTGATGATGCAGGGAGTAGAGCTGGCGAAGGTGGATAAGTTCAAATACTTGGGACCAACAGTGCAGAGTAATGGGGATTGTGAAAGAGCGGTGAAAAAGAGAGTGGCAGGCAGGGTGGAATGGGTGGAGAGGAGTGTCAGGAGTATTTTGTGACACAATTATCAGCAAGAGTGAAAGAGAAGATCTACAGGAGGATAGTGAGACCATCTTTGTTATATGGGTTGATGACAGTGGCACTGACCAGAAAGCAGGAGACAGAGCTGGAAATGGCAGAGTTAAAGATGCTAAGAATTGCATTGGGTGTGACGAGGATGGACAGGATTAGAAATGAGTACATTAGAGGGTCAGCTCAAGTTGGATGGTTGGGAGACAAAGTCAGAGAGGCGAGATTGCATTGGTTTGGACATGTGCAGAGTAGAAATGCTGGGTATATTGGGGAAAGGATGTTAAAGATAAAGCTGCCAGATAAGAGGAAAAGAGGAAGACCTAAGAGAAGTTTTATGGATGTGGTGAGAAAGGACTTGCAGGTGTGACAACGCAAGATGCAGAAGACAGGAAGATATGGAAAAAGATGATCTGCTGTGGTAATTCCTAATGGGAGCAACTAAAAGAAGAAGAAGATGACTATTTGTGCTATAGAAGCACATCTGACAGCAAAGTAGCCAGTGATTTTTTTTTGCTTGTTGCAATCAGTCTAGACAAGTAGGATAATAAGACTTTAGGTGCCACACTGTTTGATTCACATTTACTTCATTGGCAAAAGTCCACTGTCTAAAAACTTGAACTTCTTAAAATATGCATCTTTTTGAGCTGTGCTTTGTCCTACTCATAAAGCAGTAATTCCAGTAATGGCTCACTCGTTTGTTTTATAGGTTTTACACTTTAAACTAACTTCTTACTTTTAGGATATTAAAAAAGTAAGAGCGTTACTGTGGAAGATCAGCCCGATTACAGATAGATACCAGGAGACACAAGTCCAAAAGCACACACGTTTACTTTCTTTTATTTAGCACAAACAATAAAGCGCACAAATCACCCCAACTAGGCACAGTCCTTTTTACTTTTACTTCTTCTTCTCTTCTGCCACCTCCACTCCTGTCTCGCAAGCTCTGTCCTCTGCCTCCCAACTCCAGCTCCCTGAATGGAATGAGGTGGCCTCTTTTATACTGCACCTAGAAGTGCTCTGGGTGCTCCCCAATCATCTTCCATGGGAAATTGCATGGGAACCCAGATCCTCTTCTGGTAGCACTTCTAAGCTCCAAGCCCATGGCCCCTGATGCAAACCAGGGGGCTGCCCTCATGTTTCCCGGGGGAGGTACTGCTGTTGACATGTCCTCATCCCCCGCTCCTGTGCTCAGAAGGGCATCCCAACCGGGTAAGACCCCCAGCCGTCTGCCACAGTTACATAATTCCAGCTTGAGTGATACTGAGATTAAACTTGTTTGTGCTGCATTTACCAATACATATGATTTAGATGCCTGCTCAACAACACTACACGGGGAAGTTGACAACTGTCAAAGCAGGATCTTAGGTGTGTGTTTTGGCCTCCAGACACAAATATAATATTGTGTCACAGTCTAGCATAGGGTATTTATTTTGAAGAATGTTTACTCTTCACTGTTACAATAAACTGTTTTAAATACAGAATGTCTTGCACAGTTTCACATGTTTTTCTTCACAGCTTTTTCTTCCATACTGTTTTCATAACCTAACAAGTTAACAAAATGTTATATTCCTGCTGAAATTAATTCTTTTGCTCTTAATGTCTAACTTAATTTGTTTGTCTATGTGAATAAATATATTTAATAATTATTATAGTTTATCTCATAAATGCTTGAAGGCTCTGGTGATGGTAATTTAATGTTGATCCACAAGATGGTGCTGTATACTAATGCCTCTTCTCTTCCTCCCTCTACATACCAGATGATTGACAGCCGAGCAACCTCTAATATCACTATGCACTCACTTCTTCCTGACTGGCCTGTACATAACAAGACGTTCTGTCATCTATGCCAGTCTAGTCTGAGACTCATTTCCTAAGGGACATTATTTTGCTGAAAGTCCTTTATTATTTTACATTTATACAATATAGGTTGTGATGTCACCCCAACTCTTTTTCTTTTGTCTTTGTCATCTTTAACAAGTAGCAAATATATTGTCATGCGTGCATGTCTGTGGATCATCCTCTAGGCTCTGCTGAGGTATATACTTTCACCCTGGGTTAAGAGGGGATTCTGGCGCTAACATTATTTTCTGTTTCTCCCTCAACAGTGTCAAGAAGATGCCCAGTTAGGGCAACTGACCCCACCCCTTCAGCATTACTACCCAAATGTTCTATTTATATTTTTTCATCAAAGAAAATTACTCTTTTTTGAAAATGGATGAAATATTTCTCTGACGTTTGCACATAGTTCACATCTTACTGTGGCACTTGGTGCTATTACTTGTGACGAAGGTATTCAATATGATCTTAGTGAGAGATGGCAGAGTACAGACAATTGTATTAACAGCAGAAGAACGTGCAACATCAAACCAAATCATGAAATACTGTACTGGTCTGACATGGTGTTCACTGCAGAACACCTCCTGATTGGCTGTGTGAAAAGTTAACCTACAGTAGGCTGGCTAAATTTTGATCTGCATTTACACAATTATCATGGGACCCCAGGGTTTTGTTTTCTATTGGATCAGTCTTGTTTTCTATGCCTATTACCAAGTGGCATTATTATATCTAACTTTACATATAGTAACATAAGTGTGTATCATACGACTGTTTAAATAGTTATTTGCATAGTATTTTGTATTATTGTATTTTACCTGTTACTATATCAGAGTATATCTATCAGAAGAAATTAGATCCTTTTAAAATTTGTAAGATTAAATTCAGGAACAAACCACATAAATAAAAATCAAAGCCTCTTCTTTGCACAAATGAGGCATCCTGAAAATTTATGTAGAATTCTTTCTCCTATTCCCAATATCAAATAATCCAGATATTTCGTAAGATAGATTTCTTTTGGTGTTCAGCAAACCCAAAGACGTTTAGTATTACTGCATGCTATACATGCTTAAGTCTCTGCCCGCTTCTCACAGCCATTCCAGCCCCAATAAACTACACATTCAAGTTATTCCTCTAAGGACCAGCATTGTCTAGATGATGATACCTTTTTTTTCTCTCTGGTTAAGGAATTTACCCTAAGCCAGGAGTCCTTTCTAAAATCCTAAAAATTCCTAAAACTAAACTGAAAACATCTTGTTTGTACCTGTTATTTTTACTTCTCTGTAAATAAATTAAGGCCATGCTTCATTCATTGTGCACCAAATGACATTGAAAACAACAGAACATGAACAAAGTACAGGAAGGGAAAGGACCAAAGTAACCACCAAAATAAACAGAGCAAAAATACACCAAACTCCCTAAATCTATTATAATTAACACTATTTACTTTTTTTTAATTTCACAGGAATCTGGCTGAAATTTAACATAAAGGGTATTCTGATCTGGGAGAATTTTCTATTAGAATCTGACATGCTTACAAGTATCTGACAGCTCTTTCAAGATATTATAAGCTGTTGTTTTCAGTTGAGGTACACTTCAGGACATTGTAATGCACTAACTTGAACTCAAAATATTTTACAGATTTTCCTGACATACTAATCATTTCGATGCACTTAAGAGAATGTTCTCCTTTGTATTTGGAACATGAAGCAGAAAATCTTTCAAGTTCTGGTATGGTTCAAGTGAAAAACAAATTCTAAAAGATTTTTTTACATTCCTTTTATTCAGAAAAAAACAATATAACAGAACACAACTAAACAAATGAAAAATACATAGCAACTGCAATAGTATGCTTTGAGAGCAATCCATGAAACTCAATATTTATTCGCCAGCTGAACATGAGAGCATTATAACTAGATAGCCCTATCTAAAATGGTTCTTCTTTTAAAGGATAAAGGGCAAATATATTTATTTTAAAAATCACCATAGGCCCAGCACTTTAACTTTAGAATTACTTTAATGGGTTCTTGCCAAGAACTGATAGAATTCTTAACAGATTCTTATAAAGAGTATAAGGTCTTCCAGCAAATAGTGTGGTAAAGGAGTTACAACTGATTTTCCATACCACACTTTTACCACATTTTGTTATTACTCCAGATATTGCTATTAATGCATCAGCAGTAATTTTATGTCCAAGGCTATCCAACAGATATACAAACATTTTTGCTCAAATTGATTTAACCATAAGACATTCAGAAAACCTGTCGCCTTGTAAAACAACTACCTTGACCACATTGCTCACAGGATGAATTTATTAGGTTAATATTAGAAAGTGTTAAATGAGACATGTGATTGATGAGCAACTTTTAGTTGAATTACAGCATTCTTGAAAAATATTGAAGTAGGGTGTACTTTATGAACAGAAAAGGTTTTGTCTCCCTTAAAATGTGTTCTACTTTGGTTCGAAATCTTTATTTAAGGGAAGCATTTTCTCTACTAGCTAAAACTCTCCCTGGTATCTTAGCATCACTATTCAGAAGTGAAATAGGTCTATATAATATACATTGTAGCAAGTGTGTTGTGAAATATAGTCTCACACATGGTACAAAAAGGAGCTGAAACCTTCAAAAATAACCATAAAGCAGACTAGCACCTTCACTACCCAGCACAGAAGAGACTTACTCCAGTTTGCCCCAGATGGCTACCTGCAGGCTTCTGCCTAGTTAAATTCAAAATGGGGAAAACTTACTGAACAGTTTAAAAAATAAAGAAATCATGACATGATGATGATGATAGTAAAATCCCAACTAGTACACAAAAGGGCAAACAAATGATAGACAATTGTCCCTGTCTCTTTGGAAACCACCTACAAAACACAAGGAACATGGTAACAAAGGTATTGATGTATTGAAATAACATCATGCATGAAATTAATAAAAATACATAATAATGAAAATAATTGTAAATGTACCAATATTAACACAAACATCAGCAAAAGAAATGTAAATACCAGCCAGCATAACAAAAAGCAGTAAATTCAACAAAAACAGTAATACAGTATTTACAAATATTCCAAACACAAGTGCAATAATTTTCTATTCCTCAGCCTTCAAAGCTGACTTTAATTAGGGTGGAGTGGCAGCTCTGAGGCTAAGGATCTGTGCTGGTTGATGGTTCGAATCCCTGTTACTTCCAAAAGAAATCCTACTTTGCGAGGTCTCTAACCTGCACTTGCTCAAGGGGGCGCTCTACAATGGTCGGCCTGGCGCTCTGACCCCAAGGGGTATGCCGAAAACAGAAATACAAGAAATTGAATAAGGCAAAATAAAAAAAAAACAAACAATAAATAAATAAAAAAATAGCCAGAGATGGGGTTCAGGAATGGTAACCTGAGGGTCACCCTGCCTCTTGGGGCTCCACCCGCAAGGAACAAATGCAAATGGAAAGAGACAAAATAACAATAAAACACATGTTAACACATAAAAAAATTGACTTTCTCTACTAACCTTTTGCACATAAACATTTTTTGATTTCATGTCTTATTTTGATCTCTTAACTAAATAATTTTGTTAATAAACTCTTGATAATTATGAATTATTTTAGTCAGGGGTTGTATATGATTTCCCCTCTCCTTTTTATAATTTGTAAGCTTGTCCTTGTTTTTGTCTATGTGCATTCTGGAAGCAGTATTGAAATTCAGTGACAAAGCACTCCATTTGTCAATTTTACACAGACAATGAACCTTTCCTTTTTGTTTTTATTTTTATTCAGTTAATAAAAATAAACACCTTACTTACCTTGATAACCCTGAAAAATCATATAGTGTTCTTAATTTAACAGCTTCTTTTGATAACCATTTAGCTCATCTTTCATGTTTCCCTCAGCTAAAACCACTTCTAAGAATTTTTAGCATCTGATGGTCTATTTGCTTCACTAGAGTTTGATGTTTAATTATTTTCCCTGTTGTGGTCCTGAATCCTCAGCATGTCTGCACTGTCATCCAGTGATATACTTTTCCAAAACAGCAACGGCTGTTTGTATACACTGGGAAATAGGTACTGCTTTTAAAATTCTTTCTTCTTAAGCTAAGTACAATTCAGTATGATTGGAAAGTGCACTAAATGCCAGTCTCTCAAACCAGCACTTCTATGCAAATACAATGTGTGTTGTCCACCTTTGTGTTGAAAAACCAGCATGTCTGACACAGTTACTTTCACCTACAAGTGAAAATCCAAATCAGGATTTGGTATGACTTCCTTAAGCTTATCTTAAACATCATTGGCCACAAAGATTCTCATATTGGTTTAGCAAACCCTGTCTAAGAAGTGAATGCTTCATTAAGTTGTGTTTTATATTCAGGTAGCTTGCAAGGTGTTCATAACAGCCTTGATTATTGAGTAGAAGCAATTGAAAACAGTTAATTTACCAAAAGATCTCAATGCCTATAAAGAAAACCAAAGAATGAAATAAAATTCAAACATATTATTCTAAATTTGTAATCAAAAAAATGTATACTAAAAATGTTTGTTTGGATGCACCCTTTAAACCCTCATAATATGTCTTTTCTTTACCAAAACAGTGAATGTTTAGACATTTCCTTGTAGTCCTGCTATGTTTTAAAGAGGAAGCTTGATTACATGTCACATGACTAGTAATGGATTGCCATAAATCAAAGCACAAAATGATGGTGTCCATTAAACAAAACAGAAAAAATTAGCAAAACTAGCAATAAAAATGAACAATATGAAAAATAATGATAAAAAATGCCAAAAATTGCACAAAATTAGTTGGAATATTGACCAACTAGCTTTTGGCACATGCATATTCTGACAACTTAAATTTATTTTTATAGAATTTAAGATTTTGTAAGAGTGAGAATATGACACATGCTAGTTTTAGAAACAGCTCACTTATCTATTTCACTGTACTTATGAGAGCTTTACAGAAATCTCAGACACTGTCCCAGGTTTGATAAAATGGGGACTCACTTTTTTTTCTGTAAAGAAACCCATGTTTGCCTGTTATTAAGATTTCACAAGATTCTGGCTCTTGATTTTTACTTTGTAATTTGTCTTTTTTGTTCTCGTATTGTTACATTGTCCTTTTTTGTTGATTTATTTGTAAATTGTTTTTATTTTTGAATTGCTTTCTGTTATGTGCTTGTTTTAGTTTAGTGAGTTACCCTTTGATTTGTGTTCATTGTGTTATTGTACTTATTGATAATAGTTTGGTGGGACCTCTGATCAGTTTTGAACTTTAAGATGTTGCATTCACTTATGTTATATTTATTTCAGGCTAGAACTACTGCCACATAGCACTGATGTTAGGTTTGGGAACTGTGTTCTTCTGCTCTCTTTGTACTCTTTTTCTTTTTTGTAAATTTTGTGAAAATTGACTGTTAAGTTTTAGGTTTTTCTGTATTTTTAAACTTTGTGTTAGTGTTTTGGGGTTTAGCAACTTAGATTATGGATTTTTGGCTGTCTAATTATTATAGTAAATCTCACCCTTTTAATCTATTTCCTTGAATTCTTAAATTTGAAGTTTGAACTATGTACTGTATATTTAATTTTGTTAGGCCTTTTTCTAATAATAACAACAAAAAAGAACTAACAAAAGAATAGAATAAAATAATATGAGAACAAAAAAAGTATACATTTTTATTTCTAAAAGACAGTTTCTGTTTGTTTGTTTTTTATGCATAGATTGTTTTTTCAGATTACAAACTTGAAACTTGGCACCCATTTACTTCTCACCAACATAACTACCTACCTGGAACTATTTCTCTCTCATATTTGACCTGGCATAAAGTCAGATATGTGACATATAATTTTTGGGCAGTAGGGCAACATGAGATTAAAATAAGTAGAGGTAACGCCACAGTTGACTTAAATCTCAGAACAAACTGAAATTACCATCACATTTAGTGTAAACACAACAAACATTTCCTATGGTTGGATATAATGCCAGGCAAAAGTGAGCACTGAAGTTAAAGTTTCAAAATTGTAAGTGTTATAAGTTTTATATCAATCAAAATAGAAACAGCACCATACAAGTTGTGATGGTTGGTGTTGTGGTTAGTACAGTTGCCTTTCAAGCAAGAAATGGTCCTGTGGTGTAGTGGTTAACTCTTTGGACTTCAAACCCTGTGGCTATGGGTTGAAATCATGCCACTGACATTGTGTGACCATGAGCAAGTCACTTCTCCTGTCTATACTCCCATTGGTAAAGCAATATAAAGGACAAAGGTGTCAACCAAAGTGTAATAATGAAATATGTATCTGACAGCTAGGTATTATACTTAATTTTTATTTAAACAGGCATTTTCTTCTCTGTTTTTGTTAATGTCCCAAAGGTGTAACTCTAGCTACGTAGTGCAATTTAATTTCTTTCCAAAACTAATAGTAGCTCTGCACCAAATTCAAAACTTTTTAGGAGAATGAATTTGGTAAAATATAATTTGTAATTACTTTTTATCTTTCTACTTTTTTTTAATTTTATTTTCCAAAACTAAAACATTACTATGGCATTCAACAGATGGAACATAGTATTATAACAAAACCAGATACGACCATTTACTTCAAGATAATTGCAATGAAAGCATAGAAAAAAAAAATTAAATCAACAGCAGGAACAAAGACAAAAAACAAACCAAAATAAGATTCAACAACCACCCAAAAGAAAGAGAAAAAGAAGAGCAACAAGAGGCAAGATGGATAAAAAGAAATAAAACCCCGCTTTTTAAAGAAATAATAATAATAATGAAATAATATTAAGAGTCTTTCCTCTCCTGTCTAATGACATTAGTGTTGTCAATCACAAGCCCAGCAAGATTATTCTAATATAGAATAAATTCATTTTTGCCATATTTTAAGAAAGTTTTGGATATATCCTGTAAGAGAGTATTTCATTTTTTCTAATTTGAGATAACAGAACAATGTTCACCGAATTACAGAAGTAGAATTCTTCCGGTTGATCAAGATTAAGTCTGCAGGCTATTACAATTGATTTCTCCCTATGCATTTTAATGCCAACAGGGAGTACACCAAATACTGCTGGCAATACTTAGAGTTTGGGTCTTGTCCTAGGTACATTTTGGACAGTTTTAAGGGAGATAAATGTGATGAATGAAAGACCTTTAGTTGAAGTATAGAATACTTGGCAGAGATAGAACTGGAGTGTTTCAGTTTCTTATCAGTCTACATAAAATATTTTGAACCCTGGTGGTTTCCATGAGTTAAATGCTGAGTATGTCCGTGAGAGCTGAAAAAGATGATTATTGTTCTTAGGAGCTACAGATAAAAGCTCCTTTACCATGAAATATGTCCTGCATTGGTTCCATATTTAGCTGGTGGATAACTGAATTACTGGTATACTGATAATAGTTAGGACTGAGTGGAACACAAAATAAATCACACAAGGAAGATCTAGAATAGGATTTGTTTTCCATTGTACGTGAGGCCAGTGTGAATTTATGAGATTCTGCTGATTTCTAAGGTTTTATCAAGTGTATATTTGCTTCCCAGTAGTAAAATTGAAAGATTGGTAGTGCCACGCCACCTTCTGCATTAGATCTTTTTAGCGCCGTCTTTTGAATGTGTGGCCATTTTGAATTTCAAATGAAATTTGTTTTGATTCAGTTGAATTTCTTAACGAACAATATGTTGATGTATATAGAATATTCAAGAATGAATATAGCAGCTTAGGGAGGATGTTTATTTTGACAGTGTTAATTCTCCTTGCTGAGGTGTGATGGAAGGGGGACTATCTGTTAACATCTTGCTTGGTTTTATCCTTAGTACTTCCAAAACTGTATTAAAAAAAGATCCATATATTTACTTGTAATGATTATCCACAGCTATTTGAACTATTTAATAATAATAATAATTCATTACATTTATATAGCGCTTTTCTCAGTACTCAAAGTGCTATCTACACAGGAAGGAACTGGGAAGCGAACCCACAATCTTCCAGAGTCTCCTTACTGCAAAGATCCTCTGTATTATGATACATGCTAGAGAGTTCACTGAGAAAAGCACACTTTTATTCAGAATGATTTTAAACCGAGAGATCTTATGAAATTATACTAATATGTTTAAAAATATTGGTAAAGATGATTTTGAGTCTGATATATAAAGGATGATATCATCTGCATATAGTGATCATTCTGTTTGAGTCCTTCTCTAATAATCCCCTTTATATCTTGTTTGCAAATGGCTCAATGACTAATGCAAAAAGGATTGGTGAAGTGGACACCCTTGTTGAGTATATACAGTATTTCTAATTTGTATTTATAGTTTGTGTTATTAATGTGGACTGAGGCTTCTGGACTGGTATAGAGCAGTGCTTCCCAAACCTGGTCCTGGGGACCGACTGTGGCTGCAGGTTTTTGATGCAACCAGATTCATAATCAGTGACAACACCTGATAACACTGATCTAATTTAATTAGCTGGTATTTTTTGTCTTATTCAACATTCAGAAAAGCACAGCAGCATGATTTTTACATTTTTAAGACATTTAGAAATATTTCAGCTTTTGCTATAAATTTAAATGCTTAACTCTTTTGTTGATTTCATTATATTTTTTCCTTTCTCTGTGCAGTTTTCCCACTTATCTTTATTATCTGTTATTATTTACTTATCTTATTAATGACAATTAAAAACGAGCAGAGCAGACACTCTGGCAAACAACACGGAATAATTAAAGGCTGCAACTACTTTAGCGTCAGACCCACTAATTAGTAAATAATGGATTAATGAAACAATTAGAACACCAGCAAAAGTTGAATGAAAATCAAGATGAAAATATTGTTAAAAAGAAAAAAAATACATTATTTCCATATAACTCCTTGGTACATTTTAATATATATATATATATATATATATTACCAAGCTTAGTTTTCTAATTTCTATATTGTTCCCAGAACGCAGAACTTGGGAAATAACAGTTCACTTAATGAGCCCAGAAGTCCAATTAAAAACAGAAGACAGTTTTTTTGGCTGGAACAAAAACCTGCAGCCACAGTTGGTCCCCAGGAACGGGTTTGGGAAGCACTAGTATAGAGTAATTTCATTCATGCATATATATTTGGGCCAAACCCATATCTGTGCATTATGATTAAAAGATAATCACATTCAACCTTATCAAAGGCTTTCTCTGCGTCCAAATATAATAGAACTTCTAAAGAATTTGATTTTGTGGGGAAGTATTTTACAATAAACAGTGGTGAACATTTGAGGCTAAATATCGGCCTTTAATAAATCCAGTTTGATATTGTGTTATTACCAAGAGAAGCACTTTGTCAGTTCTTCTAACCAGCCTATTTGGAGCCCATTACAACACCCCTTGGTGTCCATATCGGGCAGTCAGTATTAATAGACTTGGACGACTGGAAGGGGTCTCCCTTGGTGTCTGGAGCATGCATCTCTTCGCTTTCATAAACACTACCCCTCAGTTGATGGAACACAGCCAGTATTATCAGACTTCAGTGGCTGGGGTTGGATCTCCCTTGGTGTCTGGAGGGCACGTCCCTTCAGTAACTAAAGCACACCTTACAAAGCTTGCACCCTTTACCTTTTGATTTTTTTTTTAATTGGTGCCCTGTACCTGACCCTGGCAAGATGTCAACCTGGGTGGCTGCTAATGCGGCTCATACCTAACTGTTTCTAGCTAGGACTAGTTAGCATTTGAGTTCACACAGGTCTAACAGATAGTTCAGTCTAGGTAGAATAATTCTGGAGTAAGATGTTGAACAGTAACCTTAATACAGAACTAGATTAAACTGTTACTTATAAGATTAAAGTATTACTACAGTATTTACTGTGCTATATTTATATTATAATATTTTAAATGTCAAAGCATTATAATAGAAAACAAAATGAGTAAAATGTTACTAATAAGAAAAAATATTATTAAGACATACAGACATAACGAGAAATAATAGAAGTAATAAGGAACAATTATACAAATAATAATCAAGGAGAGTTGGGATAGCAGCAAATTTGTTTTATTAAAGCTAGGAAAAGTTGCAGATACTTAAGAAAGCTGTTGCACATTGCTGACACACTTCTTTGCAATCCACATAAACAATTTAGCTCCTGCGTTTATAACACTTGTTTCATATTTGAAAGGTTGTTGTGTTTCCTCTGGAGAGGTGTGGACACTGAACTGATCATCATTCGTTAGTTTTAATGTAGGTGGAAAACGAAGACTATATCTAATTTCAGTTAATCATAGGCACAGTTTCATGCTGTAGAAGGCCCCACATTATGCAGCAGTGGTAGGGGTAAAGTCAGGGAATATACAGATTCGGCTGTTTTGAAATATGATCTCCTTCTGAAGCAGGTGAAATCGTGATGTTGGATTTAAAGTTCTCCCCCAATATTTTAAAAAATAATACTGAAACAAATTTCACTTGATTGGAACATTCTCATTGATGAGGTAGTTGTTCAATCCTGATATTTTTCCTGACCTTTATCTTCAGATACCACAAATTTATTATGAAGGGCATTGCATTCTGATTCTAGGGCAGTTATTCTTTTTATTGGCAGCAGACATCATTTGTTCTGTCTTTTTGATGCAAGTTGTAAGCATGTGCTTCCCCTCTTCCAGGTCAGCCCTGATTGCTTGGATTTTATTTGTATGCTTTTAACTGAACTAAAACATTGAGATTATTTCTTGAACATACCTCCAGGTCCTTCATATTCTGGCTCAGTTTGTCTGTTTTGCCTTGTATATCCATCCTGGGTTTGATCACCTATCAAACTGATAGGTTTGATTTGATCAAATTTGATCAGCTCAATAACCTTGTCCATGTTCCCACTGTGCTCTGACAGAGTTGACGCCGATGACGCAGAAGTTATTGAAGTATAGGAGGTGTTTGTAAAGGTTGCTGGAGGAGACAAATTGAAAATCAGGCTCACTCCCAGAGTTACTGGGGGGCAAACCAGATGCTTCACTCTGTGATCCCAGCTGTTCTAGGCATTTGTCTCTCTCCTAACAAGCAAGTCTCATGACCAAGGAGAATGTAAAATCCAGATAAGAAATGTAATCCTTGAGGGCAACAGTGAGATTTTAATCCAGAGAAAAGTGAAAGAAAAATGATTTGCAGCAACTGTGAAAATGACTGAAGAAAAACTCAGAGCACCAAGATGGTGACTATTTTGAATTAAGCACCTTAAAAGGCAGCTTTCCAGCTACTCCTGCACAGCAATCTGACGTCACAGTGATCCTGCCAATTGTTTGGAGCTGTAACTCTGCTTAGGTAGTGTTGCTACAGCCTATTGACCTTAGGCTAAAAAATGTCTCTGAATCAATTGGGTTAGGTACTAAGTGTATTGTCCTGTTATTTAGAATCTTCAGTAATACATTTTCCTTTCTTAAGGCAGGACATATTATATTTGTCCTGAAAATAATAAAGGAGTATGCTATTTATATTCTGTGCCAACTTCACCAGCCTCTGTAGTGCTTTGTGGTCCTGAGCTGAACATGTGCCATACCAATATGTAATGCCATCACTTAAGAAGGACACCATTGCACACATATTGAAGATGGTAAATTTTTCATTTGTTTTAGTTATTGGTATATTATGCTGTACTTTCTGTAATATTTAACTTAACCATTAAATTGCGGCTTGATTTTATTACATTTGATTTTATAGTGCTTAAAATTTAGAACCCTTATTTTATGAGAAATGTACTGACTAAAGTTGTGAATAGAGTCTATTGGGCCTCTTCGTTTTCACAAACTTCATTTAAAACAGGATCTAACCTGTTTTTGAAGAATTCCAGTTTTGTTTGTTTAACATCTTACTTAAGTAACCTGTTCCAGTAATGCAGAAAAGTAAAAATGGCTGGATTTTTGCTCTAATTAAATTTTCCAGAAATCTTAAAAGCAAGTTTCATGAGTAATTGAAGATTGATAAAAATACACATTGGACAATGACTTCATTTTACAATATTTAAAATAAAAAGGCCAAAACAAACAGAATAATTTGCAAGTCTATTAGGAGACATTTCTTCACTAATTCTTGTATGTTTATGTGAATTACAGTATATTAATAACTGTCTACTCCGGTGGTTCACTGAAAACATCAAATTGACTCCACTTTTATTACATGTATAAATATTTAGTGGACACAGCAATGTTAAGATCTAATAAATGCTGAATAAACTACAGTAAAAAACTAAGCTTAATGAAATCTGCATGTAACAGAAAAAGTTATAATAAAATAATTTGAAGATTTCATCCTTTAAAGGATTATGAATAAAAAGGCTAACAAGCAGCCATTTGTACTTTCATATTGTCCCACTAATGTAAAAATATCAAAAATTTAAAAAAAATTATAATAAATAATACAACAAGACAGTGTAGCAGACATAGATAATTAAACAAACAAATCACAGTAAGCAACAATAGATCAATTAATTCATATGAAATTAACATGACATTTTAAGATAAAATAGACACAAGGCACAAGGCAAGTAACTGACCTTTAGATAGTAAAAAAAACTCTGTTGGTAGAGCAAATTGATCGGTAGTTCAGATGCATTATATATCAAGGACAGTGAAACCCACAGACTTTTTGGTGGGCAGTAGCTCAAAAGCAGAAAAGGGGAACTTTAGAAGTCTGGACTTCCTACATTTTAATCTGTGATTTTAAGCTCATCAAACATTTGGATGTCATTTCAGGGACATTATAATATTCACTCTTGGCAAAATTTGTTTGTCCATGATTACTGATTATGTCAGATTACTGAAAAAGGATGCTACACCTGTCTTGGTGCAAATGCACTTAATTTTTCTAATTTAACACATCTTACGCCTAAAGAGAAAATAAAAGAATTCTCATCTGCATTAGTTACATAAAATACCTGATTGACCTTAGCAGCAAGTGTTTGCATCAAAGTACTCCATTAAAACAAATGTTATGCATAAGCATTTTCAATTTATACTGCATGATTTTTAACTTAAAGGCAGGATGAACATGGTATGAAACAGTGTTGCTGTATGATTCTACAGAATAGACTTCATTTTCTGTTGCTACACTCATCCATCTTCTTCAAAAAATTTCAGAAGTGCATTATTTCAGAACATTATACAATTATGCCAAAATGACTCTTCCATCACTATTAATTTTAGCAAATATGTCTGCTACAGGTGTTCATGTCCAAACCATGTCATTAATGGAAAGAAAATACATATTAAGTAACAGGAAACCTCATCTCTATCTCTAAGTTGTTGCTTAATATGAACAAGTAATTTTATAATCTTGTCAGTTTACCAGAGTTTTTATCAGAGTTTTTACATCTCACATCCCTGCTACATCAAAGACACCAATAAAACACTCCTTTATTAAGTCAGCAATATCCACATAACTCATTGTAATGAAGAGTCATGTACAATAAGAAATGTCTGTTGTCTCTTCTACTTGCCAAGCAAAAAAATTTCACTGTAGATTTTACAGTAACTTAGTGGCAGCAGAGTTGCCAGTAAAATACTGTAAAATTTATGGTAGAAATTCTTACAGTAACTTACTGTAATTATACTGTATGTATAATACAGTACAATACTATTATATATATTATATTATTATCAACTTTAAACAGTAGAAAACAGTGTCTTAAAAATAAATAACCCATGATAATAAAATTACACATTCCAGTCTAGATATAATTTCAAATTAAGTTTTAAGACTATAAAGCAATAAACAATCACAATATATGTAAAAAACAAAACTAGACAATGTATTGATAAGTCTATTTTGTTCCAAAAAATTAAAAAAATGTAATAATTTAGTAAATAGAAAAAATAATAAAATAAAGAAACCCAAATTCCATCTAGTCTCATATTCATGTATGTTTATTGATATATTTTCTAGAAAATAATGATTCCAAAACTAAAAAAAAACATAACTGGACAATGTGCTGACAAGTGTAAAAAAAAAAGAAAACTCTTTTACAATGATTTAGTTATAATTGGTAGAACATGACTGAAACTAAGAACAAATATATACTATGTCTGCATAAAAATAACACATTACAACATTTTCCTCAGCATTAACCTCAATATTATGTCGCAGAACGCAGAAAAGATCTTCTTTCTTTAAAGATAACTCAGTAGACCTGTGGATTACAAAGTTTTGATTACATTCAGAAGGAAAATATGTAAAATTATGCCATTTGTAGACTGCTCTGTGACTCTATTGGTTTGTATCTTCATGTTAGTTTGGTCCTCTTTCCCATGCACTGGGCTTCAGTTATGCCTGTGTTATTCAGGTGGTGTGCCATCTTTTTCCCATTGACCTTAAAGTTATTACTGCTTTCAATCAATCTATTAATTATACATTTAGTGTTACATAATGCTGATTTAGCAACCAACCTAAATGTCATGACAAAAATCAGATGCATAGCAATCATTTTAGGTATATGTATTCCATTATTAGTTAACACTTTTTATAGGACTTTAGGGAAAGTAATGGAAGCAGAACAATAATCACTACTAATATCCGTGGTTCAGAAAATCCCTATTGGGTCAGCGGTGTCATCGGTCAGTAGTGTATTGTTTAGCACTCATCCCTCTCAGTGCCACAGTTAATGGCTAAAGACCGGTCTGATTTGAGTGTTCATATTCTCCTTGTACTTGCATAAGTTTCCTCTCACAATCGAAAGATATGGATGTTAGGTGAACTGCAGATGTTAAACTGGTGGTGTGTGTGACTGAGGGTCTGTCTGTTTGCTGTTTGTATGTTTCCTGCTATAAGCTGGCTCCTTTTCCAATTACTCAAATTACTGTGACACTGAGAAACAAGAATAAGCACTTTCAAAGTGTGTGTCCACATCACTCTTTTCAACAAAACAAGCTTAGAAAAGTTATATTTTTTCACTGCTTTTTGTAGAGAATTGGAAAACAGTAAGAACTCAAAAAAGACATTGGTTCACAAGTATTAAGGGAAAAGAATACACTAAATACAGACAAGTTAGCAAACTTAAATTTTTCATATATACAACAATAGCAGTCTTCAAAAAATGTTATTCCTTCAAAGTATTGTAAGTGAAATTTGTTTAAGTTTTACAGCTGACAATGAGGGTCTTTCGTTTTGCTATTCCTTGGTATACAGAAACAATGCTTACCATTCTTATACTGCACTCCACTCGAAATCTGTGAGTTTCCTGAGCAGAAAGCCCATACACGGATTAAGAGATGCAGACTTTTTTGGACCACTCTTCCCAACAGCTTGCTGACAACCTTCACATGGTAGGCTTTGGAACCCGTTTCTGGATTGATTCCCAGAAAACACGTATATGCAAAAGTCAAACAAATATGAAATCATTCATCCATCTATCTTCCAACCCGCTGAATCTGAACACAGGGTCACCTGGAGCCAATCCCAGGGCACAAGGCAGAAACCAATCCCAGGCAGGGCACCAACCCACCACAGGACACACACAAACCAGGGCCAATTTAGAATCACCAATCCACCATGTCTTTGGACTGTGGAAGGAAACCCAAGCAGACACAGGGAGAACATGCAAACTCCACGCAGGGAGGACCCAGGAAGCAAACCTAGGTTTCCTAACTGTGAGGCAGCAGCACTACCTCTGTGCCACCATGCCACTCAAATATGCACTCAAATAAATACAAAAACTGTTGTTTCTAGTGGCTAAACTACAAATAAAATGTTTTTTTAAACATGCTGTCATTATAATTTCCCAAACAAATTACATTTCTTGTAAGTCAACATGCCATTATGAACAGTCTTTTGATAAGAAAATAGTTCTATCAGAATAGCATAACACAGAATATGCCAAACCAAACAAAAAGCAAAAAAGTAAGAAAATTGAATAGTTTTGGTATATCTTAAAAGAATAAAAATATTGACATGAAAATCATATTTTTGTGTACCTTGTAGACATTCAAGGGATAATGTGGCTTCTTCTTGATATGCAAAGTTAAAATTGTAGAAGCATGAAAAGTCTGTTGCAATTCCACTCACAAAGGATGTGGGTGAACTTTGCCCTGTCACCCACCACTTGGCTCTTAAGGCTCGCCATCCACTTCTGTGCAGTCACTAGTGTGTTATCTGAAACAGATCATACACTTGCACCTGCTTAATATTCAGGACACATAAAATGAAAAAAGCATAAACTGATTATCATTCTCACAGTTAGGTTTTATTCACATTTGAAGTATGGATAATATGACATAATTATAAACAATATATTGAATTAATCATATGGTTACGTAAATTTTTTATAAAATGTCCACTCTACTATACAATAAACAGTCGGATACATACCAAGCACAGTCAGTCTTGGGGTTTCTGGAAGGCTGAGTGTCTTCTCTAAGACAGCAGGAATAACAAAAACCTGCAAAACAAGAAATACTTTAGGATCTATTATTAAGAAAAATAACAGAATAGGGCTACAGTACTGTTTGGTATTGAAACATGTATCACAGCCTTTTTCAGCTTGGATGAAAAGTGTATCGCTCTTCTCCTTAATGTATGCCATTAGGTACATTGTGACAAATAGGGCAAAAGCACCTTCTTCACCTTGGGAGAGGATGGCCTTTACATTGTTTGTTGCATTGGCTCTGAAGTGTTCAACAATTGTCTCCCCCTTTTCAAAGAAGGACTGTTCCAGCTTAGACAAAATTGGAACATCCGTCAATAATTAGAAGTGCCTGTAAAGGTAATTTTGGACAAACACATCTGTCACATCTGACTGCTGCAATATTTAACATGACACAATTTTGTTACATCATTCAAGGTTTTGGAGTGTTTTTTTGACTTTTCTGTGCATTTTATGTGGTCTCTATACAAGTGTGCCTTAAATGCTATGAATTTTAGAAATGAGTGACTGCACTCCAGTAAACCACACTTACACAGGGAGTTGGGAAGATCTCTGTGACTCTTAACATGAATAATAAAAGCTGTTAAGGTGTTGGCAACATGATCAGAAAAATGGCAGTATTGCATAATGTATGGCATGGTGGTGCAATGGGTAGCACTGCCGCCTCACAGTTAGGAGACCTGGGTTCACTTCCCGGGTCCTCCCTGTGTGGAGTTTGCTTGTTCTCCCCATGACTGTGTGGGTTTCCTGCAGGTACTCCGGTTTCTTCCCATAGACATGCAGGTTAGGTTCCTTGGTGATCCTAAATTGTCCCTGGGGTGTGTGTGTTCCCTGTGGTGGGCTGGTGCACTGCCTGGGGATTGTTGGCTGGGATTGGCTCCAGCAGACCCCTGTGACCCTATAGTGGGTTGGATAATGGATGGATGGATACATTATATAGAGAAAAGTTTTGGCTTGAAGACTCTTTTGACTTCTGCATGAACTTTTTTTAGATAATGTGTTTAACCCACCCCCAACTTACAAATAATTATACGTTAATCAGCAACATATCGAATTAAGATTAACACTTATGTATAATGTTTATTTTATGTCTACCATGTACTGGTGAGATTCCCTGAATTAATTTGTTCTTGACTCCCAACCTGCAGTTAAAACGGTATTTCTGAAATGAGGCGGCATGTGTCGAAGCCACCACCAAATTGAAAACAAACCATTGCAAAATAACAATGTAAATTGTAAGTTAAATTCAAAATACTGTGAGATGTGGCCGGCTTGTCATCCCGGCCAGTACCCCCAGGCAGCCAGATGGAGCCCTACCTGCAGTATGGAGGTGCCCCGAAGACCAGCAGGGAGTCATGGGACATGTAGTTTTTATACAAGACCCTGCTGGATACCACAGGGGCCGCAAGAGGGACCGAAGACTTCTTTGTGCCCTTTAACCAGGAAGTTCATCAAAGGAAGAGCGACGGGCTTCCGGGGTGAAGAAAAGAACATTTTACCTGACCCAGAAGTGATACAAGATCACATGGACTGGGGATTGAGAACAATTCCAGGTCAGGGTATTTAAAAGGACTGTGGGAGCTCCCAGACGGTGAGCTGAGCTGGGTGGAAGGGTGGCAACGCGTCTGGGAGTTGGAGGATTGTTTGTGTATTATTGGTTTGTTTATGAATATAGTGGAGGAGAGGGTGCTTTGTGCACTGTGGCGATTAAATAAAGTCAAGTATTGGACTTTTACCTAGTGTCTAGAGTTGTGGACAAGGGTTCAAGGGAGCGAGAGTGCCCCCTATCTGTCACAATACCCATCACAGAATTTCCCTCAGTTAAGTTTGTTACTCATTTATATACAATATAGACATTGAAGTAAAATGATCTGGGCTTTGATAAATGCATGCTCGATAAAAAAAAATGACATAAAAACACATTTTCATTTTATTTCCAAAATTTCAGTAGCAGTGGCTTTTGGAGAAGGGGCAATCTTTGGAAATATTTGTTAGTCCTAAAATGCTTCTCAAAAGTAACATCCCAAAATGCATTGCATTGTCTGGTAACAGTACAGTACTGTAAAAATGGTGAAAGCAGCAAAATATCCCACAATTCTTAGTATTTAACAGTAAAATACCATAAATACACAAATACAGTAATCTACTGGTGATAAAGTACAGCATTTTTTCAATGTATATTTTGACCTCCTCCTTGATCTCCTGCAGAACTGCAACTTTAATAGCAACAATAAAATTGTTCTGTGCAGTCTGTGACATGCCAGAATTCCAGAAAATACAGCTGACAACAAAGTGAGCTGTCAAGATATGAGCATACTTTGAAAACACTTGTGAAAAATCTCTGAAAATATCTGCTTTCATTGTGCTCCCTGGTTGCTAAGCCCTGGCAGCAAAGCAGTGACACTTCTTCTATTAGACACCTGAAAACAGCCCCAATTTTTCTTAACATTTTATTGTGGTTTGCCACTTGACGTCGGGCACCTTTGGCATGTTCTGCTCTCATCCTGCCAAGCATTCTCAGGAGTGCACATACACATAAATCCTTTTTAAAGTTGCAAACCTTTTTTGCCTTTAAAAGTTCTCGTGAACTGCTCTTTAATATTGAAGTAAGGAAAAGAAGATTGTCCTCTATTACCATCAATTTCATAATATTTTTTTTTTATTTAGCTGCATGTTTATCACAGTGAGACACTACAACCACCTTGCAACTATGATGCAACCTCCAAGGTATTAACTCCTGAATTAACCAGTTATTTAAATTTTGGTGTCTCTTACAAACTCTATTCTTGGCTACTTAATGTTGACACAACATTGTGGTTTCATCAGCAGGGATGTCTGTACTCATGGGTTGTTAAAGCGTTAGCACCAGTTAGTCAGTCAGTCTTACTTTACCAGAGATGAAGAACCTGTACTTGTTATTCAAATTCTCAAACAAATTTGTGATATTGTGCACCACTTGTGTGTCCAGTCCAACCGTAGTATTGCTGCTAGTGTTCTTAGAGTCCCAACTAAACTATTGTTCCACCGAAAATGTATTGTTTACAAATTACAAAATGTATAGATTTATAAATAGCAAGCAACAGCAATATGCTAACCTTATTTGAACAGTTTCAAAAGCAGTCTGTGCAGTAAGAACTCATTGAGTTTCCAAAGGCTCAAACAGCAAAAAGAATTTGGATCGATAAATAATTTATGATGACAGCTAATCGGGTACTTTTAGTATCAACTATTGGTTGTTTCCTTCAGGAAGTGACTAAAACAATGCAATTGAAGGCTTCTGACCAATGAATGTTAATAATTTTCTTGTATTATTTAAGATTTCTTCACAGATATCCATTGAAACTGGGGGAAGTGTGTATGTGTGGGGGGGTCTTCATGCTACAGTGGGCAGGTCTGCCTATGGCAGACAAGGAAGTTGCAGTTTTATGTTCATGCTAGGAATTCTGCTTAGCTTACAGTGTGCATGTTAAAAAAATGCAACAAAAGAAATAAAACTGCCCCAGCATTATACCTTCGTCTAAGGTCACACTTTATTTCCATTTGGCATAGTAAACAGTACCCAGCATAGCTTTAATTAACAGATTTTCTCAGCTTTCATATACTACAATCAAGAGAAAGGCTGCTGATTCCTCCAGAAGGACATCTGCTGAAGATAATAGAAGGACTGGTCAGTCTTTGTGATCAACAACTAAAGAAAATTTTCCACTATGGAGCAAATTGTAATGAAGATAGCAGGTGCTAAAAGAATCAGTAATGAATCATCTGAAGCAGTTCTCAATTAACAATGTGCAGGACTGTTTCTGGTGTTTTTCTAGCAATATTGGCAGTTATACTCCAGCACAATGGTAGTGCAGCTGCCTCGCAGTTAGGAGACCCGGGTTCTCTTACTGGGTCCTCCCTGCATGGAGTTTGCATGTTCTCCCTGTGTCTGCGTGGGTTTCCTCTGGGTGCTCCGGTTTTCTCCCACAGTCCAAAGACATGCAGGTTAGGTGCATTGGCGATCCTAAATTGTCCCTGGTGTGTGTGTGTGTGTGCACGCCCTGCGGTGGGCTGGCACCCTGCCCAGGGTTTGCTTCCT
Source organism: Polypterus senegalus (assembly GCF_016835505.1). NCBI lineage: Eukaryota > Metazoa > Chordata > Cladistia > Polypteriformes > Polypteridae > Polypterus > Polypterus senegalus. The sequence continues at coordinate 108,397,400 of NC_053157.1, forward strand.
GCTTTCCGCTGTGTTGGCTGGGATTGGCTCCAGCAGACTCCCGTGACCCTGTAGTTAGGATACAGCAGGTTGGATGATGGATGGATTATGGTATATAAGGTCATTGCATAGTAATGCTAAGCCTAAGAGGGAACATAGGCTGGCCAAAAGACCCATTTCAGGAGACAAATCAGATCTGGAGTGTGTTGCTAACGTATAAAAATAACTTGGCAGGACAAAAAAGGCATGGAAATTGACCAAAAGATGAAACTTTGAAACATGAACAAGCCACGGTCAAACCTTGAATAACAATAAACCATAAATATTAAGCTCAATGAGCTAAACAGAATTGCAGTTTTTTTTTAAAAAAAAAACCTCCTGACTACTAAAGATCTAGCTAGAAGGCAAAAAAAAAATATTTCTTTTAATATTTTTCCGTGTTATTGGCATATAGTTACTGTAAACAACATGGGTGTGATTATGTGGTAATTACCTCAATCTGAAGATGCATTTTAGCTCGCATTATAGTTTTTTACCTTACATTATAAACTAAGATTATAAACTTTTTGGAGTTTGTTTACTGCTTTCATGTAAATTAACAAAGCTTTATTTACTTGACAAAGTGAATGTGTCACTAGTATGTACTTGGTGCATCAATTATGCCACGGCTTCAGCCAGTATAACTATGGTGATGATTTGTTTGCACATTATTCCTTGATTGGATTTAATTATCACACTTTGATTTCTCCAGTGGTTAGCTTCTATACCAAGTAGGTCATAATTGTGGTTTCACCTTCAGTTTTGTACTTCTCTTCATCTTTGATACTGATTCTCACTTTGTCCTTGTCCTTATTCTTCAGGCATATGCAGTTTGTTTCTTCCAGTTCTTCTCCGGTAACAACCTACACCTCCACCACTTGATCAAGGGACCATGGAGCCACTTGTGAAGATGAAATGAAGGTGGATACCCCAGCTGTCCACAAGAAAGACTTTATCAAGTACTCTCATATGATTCCCGGAAACAAAGAGGAATGAATTAAGAACATTTACTGTATATTAGACAGAATGCCCAGTGGGGGCTGGGCAGTCTTTTGGCCTTGGAACCCCTGCAGATTTTTATTTCTGTCTTTGTTACTTATTCTTTAATATTATTGCCTAATCTTATATGCTTTTTTTCTTGTAATGTTCTCTTTGACATTTTGTAAAGCAATTTGAGCTATGTAATGTGTATAAACATGTGCTATAGAAATAGAAAAATAGAAAAGTTGTTGTTGTGTTTTGGTTGCCCCATTGTCTGTCATTTTAGCTCTGACAAACCTTTCTCTTTTGACTACAGTTTTCTGGTAAACACTGCCATCTACTGGTTATATTTGTGCTGGCAAATATCTTTGACGGCCAGCAACTCATAACATACCACTGGATTATACTTTTACTGTGGAGAATTGGGATGTGTAATAGCAAATTGCCCAAAGTTACATTTAAAGGTTGTTGGGATGGTTGCCTTTTGTCAAATTTAAGAAATTTGGTTTTCTGGTATAAATAGGAAATATAATAAATAAGGTGCTTATTGATTCCAGACCTTGGATTTCACTGTAAGGCTGGTATCTATCCATCCATTATCTAACCCGCAATATCCTAACTACTGGATCACGGGGGTCTGCTGGAGCCAATACCAGCCAACATAGGGCGCAAGGCAGGATGTAAGGCTGGTGTAGATATTAAAAAATTAAAGGTATCGTTACATATTTCCGATTGGTGAAGTGCTCATTACTTCAGTAACCCCGCTATCACTCTTTGTGTTGGCTGTCTCCTTACAGAATGCATTTTGTTTTTCGTTCTTCCTGTCTCCAAATCCCCAATTATTCTGGAGACTGGGAGAATAAGAAATTGGTAACATGAAGTCCATAATGCTTTAGGAATTGTCTTTAAACTCATATTCAACAGGCAGTTATACTGGGTTAGCTAACAAACACTTTCAATGTTTTACACAGAATTTCAAGACCTTTTTCTAAATAAAAGTACCTCCATCTCCATAAGTTTGTTTCCCTATCTCATACAGCGTTTAAAACTATGAATGATTATGTTAGAGATAATTTGGCACTGGATTTATTTTTTAGTCCAATTTTTCTTTGAGGATTTTTTTTTGTTTCCATCCAAAAAGGATGAGTCTCTGTGTACCTGCATTAATTTTGATTTGATTTGAGAATGACTCCTTGATCAAATTACTTTGTCAACTGTTCTTACTAAACTTGGTCTGTGCAGTGTATATGGTTTCATCTATATTAAGGAGGGTGACAAGTAAAAGAATGCTTTTAACACAACCTTATACCATATGAATTGGCAAACATGTTGTCAGTTTTTTGGGAATTATAAATGAGATTTTTTGTAATCTTTTGGGACATTGAGTATTGGTATGTATAGATATTTAGATTTTTTCCTCGAGTATGGATTCTCACATTTCCTGTGTTACAGAAGTGATATTTTGGTTCAGGGCTAATATTCTTTTTACTAAAATCATGAAGTGTGAATTCTATTAAACTTCTGTTATCTTTCTTGGTTGCCACATTAGTTGTTTAGGTATAGAGATGGACTTCGATAATGTCTCTACTATGCTTAATTGGAAACCGCCAAAAAAGCTTAAAACAAGTTGAACGTTTTGTGGACTTTGCTAATTTCTATTGAAGGTTTATAAATAAAAATGTAGTTCTGTAATTGCTCTGATTATGTCTCTTACTAAAGAGGGTGGAAGCAATATTTTTTGCACCCCCAAGCCTGAATGGGCATTTGACAAACTTAAAACCAGATTAATTTCTGCTCCTATTTTATGGCATCCTGATAGTAATAGTAATCAAGTGTTGGTGTAGGGGCTGTGTTGTCACAACATTTTCTAGATAGTAATAGATGGCACCCTTGCGCTTATTGTTTTATGTTGTCACAGTTGGTGTAATGCTCCTCTACACCTCATTCTCAAGATGTCCATCAGATCATTTGTTGCCAATCAGGGCATGTCATACTATAACTGTCTGTAGATACAAAAATCAGCCAAAGACAAGACATGTTCTAAATAAGCAGAGACTAGTATAAATCATGAGCAAAAACACAAAATGTAGACAAAATCATTACATAGTAATCAGGGATTATAACACAGTGTTAAAATAGTGAGTAACCCTGAGAAAGAGCTGATTTTCTGAACTCCTGGAAACGGCAAACACTGAAGACAAATGATCTGCCCTTATATGAGATATGAGTTTAAAAAACACTCATTTTTACTTGTTCTTACTTGTAGACTTGTAGGGGGTCATGTAGGGGGTTAGTGTGCCAGTTCATTTTAGGGCATAATCACACAGCTACGCTCATTCACATGGAGCTAGTTTATAGAAGCCATTAGGTATGTGGCCTATATAGGGAAGTTTCTCACCCTTCTTTCCATGATGCTGGGATGCCACTGTTTAATATCCAATACCCAACATAAAGCAGTTTCTCTACAAGTTTCACAATCATATAAATTAATGTTCCACTCCTCTGTTACTCATACTTCTGGTTTGCTTAATTTTAAATACAAAGTTAGCACAGAGAACTGTTCCAACCTCAGATATTTATAACATCCAGATCTGGAAATGTATCAAGTTCTCTAAGCCTATTTTATGAGAGCATATCTATATATAACGCTTCGTGTTTCTGATTGACTCACTGATGAACAAGAAATTCTTGGCTTTTTATGGACAATCTAAGAAAAAAAATCAGTTTTCAATGGATCGGGTTTGTGATTGTAATGCCCAGGAAAAATCAGCCTTACCAAAAAGTTAATGAAATTGTTAAAAACATTCAGACAAACCCGTAATGATGTTTCACATTTAATAGTCAGGAATACTCTATCTTAGTGCCAGTCCACAGTATTGCGTCTGACTGAGCTATTATGGTTTGACTCCTTACTTGTTTGTCTAGATTTTGTTAATGTTTCAAAATAAATTTAGAAAAATAACTATAATCATTGCATATTTGTAAGTGAGTCTTTGATTGGTAATTTTTTTATTACTGTAAAAGTATCTCTTATTACACAATAATATTGTCCCACATTACTCTACAAATGTAGGATACTCACAATGTTCAGTCTTTACTTCTACCAATTTCTCAAGTATTAGGATATTCAATTATTTTATACTATTTTCTTTTCTGGAAGCATATCAAAATCTTTGGATTTCTTTTGAATTTTCCTTTACTGTTTTCAGTATTCTTTAATTTAAAGTTATCAATGGCTCTTAACAAATAAGAACCATCACTGTCTTTATCTGTACTGTATTGTTCTTTATTAGTTCACATGTCTGATTTGCTCCTGCTGAACTCTTTAGCTGGGTGTTCAAAATTATTATTCAATTTCTTAAGTATGTCATTAGCATTCTAGAAATTTCTCTGTTCTTATATATTCTTTCATGACATCTTTGTTATCCATTTCATAAAAACACTAAATGGCTTGCACAATTGAAGCCTTAATTACTAATACTACAACTACAAATTTGTGTGAACTGAGTACAAACTAGTTAGTTTCCTGTGCTTTTTGTTACATTTTCATCAAAGTCTTTCTCTCTCTAGATTAGATAAATCCTCCCGTCAGCAAAATTTGTGGCAAGAAATCTGCATAAAGGACATTCTGAACATCCATCCATCCATTATCCAACCCGCTATTTCCTAACTACAGGGTCATGGGGATCTGCCAGAGCCAATCCCAACCAACACAGGGTGCAAGGCAGGAAACAAACCCTGGGCAGGACACCAGTCCACCACAGGGCACACACACACACACACACACCAAGCACACACTAGGGACAATTTTTTAGAACACATCCTGAACATTTAGCTTAATAATTGTCTTAATTTTCCATTGATTTTAAGAAATGATATCATGTTCATAAAAAAATGTAATGTAACTCTAATGCTATTTCTGCTGATTTATATTATAGGTAAAAACAGCAAGAAGACTGCACAATGAAATCAGTTGTCCATAGTGCATTGCAGTAGCACAGATGACAATGGAAAACATGGCAAAAGAAATTGCTCTTTAATTTAAAATTCATTTTTAAATACTGCCCAGCGCACATTTTTTTCATGTACAGCAGGTGAGGCTGCAATTAAAATGAACAGGAGGGAATCTAGGACAGCGTCAGCAGAAAAAAATATAATGAAATAAAGTAGAATAAAATAAATCATGCATAGCTACTACAAATAACTTTAACACTTTGCAATGAGCACATTGAATTTATAGTCATTTACTGTATAATAATAGTTTTTCTTTTACAAACCATACAAAATAAAAATAATATAGTTATGAAAAATTTGGAGATACATGGTTGAAACAAAAAGAGTCCACACCCTGAAGCTGACATGCACTTCTGCACATATTCTTGAAAATTAGATTACAGCATTTAAAAAATAGCAAGTGTTAAAACATTAAAAGCAGGCGGTCATATGACAGATCTGCAGATGCTGAAAAATATTTCTCTGAATGTTTTGCACTTCTACCAGTTGTTTTTATTCTGAAATTAATATTTCATTTATGGAACATTTCTACATTAAAATAATTTTGGCATGAAACGTAGTTCTTGTGTGTCCTTATTTGGATATCCTTTTCTGGCCATGTGATGAAATGTGTGAGTAACTACAATCTGAGGATGGCTGCCTGAATGTATGAAGCTAATCACCCAAAAGATTGTCATTTTTTTTTCAGTAATATAAAAAGTATCATCATTTAAGCACAACATGTGCATGCATGTTTCTCTTTGTTGCACAACAAAGTTTTTGCTTCTTGAACACTGTTGGGTGAATATCACATCCAAATTTACCCATCACGTACCGTTTCAGAGAAATCCTCAGTTTTGTCATGATTTTTTCTTATATTTCCATCCAAAAATTTTTGCTCCTGTAAGTGACTTATCAACAACGGTTTGTGCAGCCTGGGCATGTCCAGGCATGGCATCAGGCCAGGTGGAAGCTGTTCTGTGGAAGTTGACATCCTGGGCAGGTCTGAACGAGCTTGATGCAGTCTCAGCATGCTATAAAGGTAGCTTGCATACACCAATCCTGCTCATTTGGTTTATACAGATAGTCAGTGTGTATTTATAGTATCAGTATAGTAAAGTATAGTATCTGTAGCAATATAACAGTAAGTAAGCTTGATGCTATAGATGTTTTGGTGTCGGGCAATATGTCTCATCAATGTCGTAACAGCCGCGATACATTCTGCTATATCTGTGACAAACATACACTTGCGCCTCAGAGACGTTGGATGACTGTTCTTGTGAAGAACGCTTATCATCTGTATTTTGGCTGCAAAATTGGTGATCAAGACAAGGAATGGGTGCCTCACATTTGCTGTGCAACATATGCTGTCAGTTTGAGAGCCTGGCTCAGAGGCACTCGAAAGATGATGCCGTTTGCTGTTCCGATGATATGTTACTTCTGTTTGACTAATGGTCTGGTTTCTCTGCCAAAAACAAGAGGTCAATTGAATATCCTAATCTGCCTTCAGCAATGAGACCCGTGCCACATGACGACAATCTTCCAATTTTGAAACCACCAGAGGATTGGACCTTTGACAAATCAGATGAAGAAACTGCAATGCAGGGTACTGACAGTGACATTGACCCAGATTTTGAACCATACTCATCAGGCGATCCACATCTGATAACACAGTCTGAATTGAATGATTTGGTGAGAGATTTGGGTCTGTCAAAAGCAAAAGCTGAGCTGCTGGGTTTGAGACTACAGGAATGGTGTTTGCTGTCACCAGTTATGGGGACCACATTATATATATTTATATATATATAATATACTGAGTATACTTTATACATAAAATATATGTTTTTGTACCTTGCATAACTGAATAACCATTATGGCACAATAAAAATTCAATACATTTATGGTCACTACAGTATTTGGATTTAATAATCTTCATGTGGGAAAAGGCTGACTCGCATAAATAAGTAGAGCTGAATAATGCAGTCAAGGACGTAGCACATTTCCTCATGTTTGGGTACTTTTCCTCTGTGAGTAAGTTCCAAAACTGTCCATGATCCCCATACTTCAGCTGAATGTCATCCTGTAGTGTCAAAATCTCATCCTCCACGGTAGACGAGTTTTAGGTGAAACAGTGTTGCAATTTCTGATGTGAGTGAATCACCCTCAACGTCTTCTCTAAATGGATAGCACTTAAATGTAGCGATTGGCTCAAGTAAAGCTCAAAGTCTGACAGACAATTTTCAATCTGCTCTGTGTAGTGTATGCTGTCAAGTTGCGCACACGCCTTTCATTGAGTCTCCAGCTCTGACGCGAGGTTTTGGATGTTCCCCAAATCAAGGCGCTGAAACATGACGGCTGTCCGATTAACTGCGATTTTAGTTCCGTCTCCTTTTTCTTTCTCAGATCGCTTTTCAGAAGGAAGTCAGTTTTGTAGTTTTTATGAACAGTTCGAAAGTGCCTTCCCACATTTTCCTTCTTTGGAATAGCAATGATAGATTGACAGATCAGACAAACGCACTTCGACTGTGACATTGTGAGAAAAAAATCCTCTTCCAATTCTAAATTCAGCCCATACCCTCCCCAAACATTTTTTTTAATCCCTTCTTTAGTCGATATAAATTGGAAGGCTAACTAGATCACAGCTTGAGTTTTGCAGTAGCTCGCGCGTTAAATCGTGCCTGCGGGATGGCCAGTGGGTTAGAAGAAAAGAGATCTCAGACTGGCCGCCCTGTATGTCAATCAAGTGGCAAATGCCATAGGGAGGATATATGATAGACTAACGTTTTTAATGCAATGCGATCTACCTGCACTACCTTTGTGATCTACCGGTCGATCGCGATCAACGCATTGGGCACCCCTGCTCTAGACCATCCTCAAGAAACTGTGACACACAGACACACACACAGAGACAGACACACACTCAACATAGAGATATTAATGTTTTTGGTATCAAGGACCCTAAAACATCAAGATCCATTGAAATCTGGAGATTGAAATTTTTGACCAAATCTAAAAATTTCACTCAGATAGGTTATGGTGGGGGAGGGTGTAAAGCAAAAATATGTTATGTAGGTAAAAAGGCATTCAGCCTTGCATTGAATGTAAATGCAGTGCTTGCTCTAACTACTGTATACAACATTGGAACCTAGGGCAACTTATCAACATCATCAACTTCCATCTATTGATTTTCAGAACCATCTCAGTTTACTCTTTATATTCATAGGTGAGAATTTAACTTAGCAATGTGTATTTCACTGAAGGTGTCCAGCATAACTACTTTTTATATTTTACTGTCAACCTTAAACTGCAATGAGGTTCAATTTACTGATTAATAAGTAACAAATGTGGAACTTACCATCAAGAGTAACTTTGCTCTGCTGACCCAGTAGCCTACTTACAAATTCACTAGTGTTTCCTGTCATTCTGGGTGGAAGGTTATGCTTTTTCAAAAATCCATTTGCTTTCTTGGAAAATTACTTCACCTGTTATCATATAATTAAGAGTAAGAAGATCAATTATTTCCATCACATGCACAATTAAAGACTGTTAACTGGACCAAACCACTATCATCAGTGCTTTCATCAGCTACAGTGAAAAATGTTAGAGAATCTGCAACTTTTTCAATCACTTGTCCATTTATATCAGGTACCATTTCATCAATACTTTCAGCAAGTGTTTCTTGTCTAAGAATTATTTTGAAAAACTTTATTAGGGCATCTTTACAATGCGCTGTTTTATGGTTTCACCTTAAGTCAGGTATTTCTGAAACAACATAGCTAACTTTGACCACTGCCTCACTGTCTTTATGAACCCTGATGAATACGTTTTGCTGTTTAGTTAAGTGTAGATTTACAATACTTCAATGTATCTTCTCTTATTTTACTTAAATACTGACCAGATTTAGAATTCTGTGATTCCTAATAATGTCTTAAATTATATTCTTTTGTAAAACTATACTTATACTTAAAAATTAAACAGAGAATCTTATTATTTACTGTGTTGGGCTGGCGCCCTGCCCAGGGTTTGTTTCCTGTCTTGTGCCCTGTGTTTGCTGGGATTGGCCCCCTGTAGTTAGGGTATAGCGGGTTGGATAATGGATGGATGGATGGATCTTATTGTTTACTTCAATTTTTCATGTATGATAAAATATGTTTCACAAAACAGTAAGTTAATTATTTCATTTAGTTAAATCTATGATAGTAAATACCACTCAAATTTATAGGCATCACATACGTATCTGTGCTTTGCTAAATGCTATTTGTTGAATACGGACACTCTCAAAACACACTGCAAGTCTCAGCACTCAGTGACACAAGTAGAGTGATGGACAATTTGCATCCATTGCATCCCTAGTAGTAAATCAAATGCATCAAAATATGTACACTGGTAGCACAAACATGTATTTTAATTTGGCATCTGCAAGTTTGACATGGCTGTTATAGACAAAACAAGGGAAAAAAACACAATTCTAGTCACACTCAGTAATTCAGTTTTCATTTTCACCCTCTACATGTAACAGTGAGTTAAGAGCAGGAATTAATCCTGGGTGGTGCACCAGCCCCACATAGGGCACACATTTACTCTGGCATTATATTTACTTATTTGGCTGATGCCTTTATCCAAGGCGACATACATGTATGATACAATTGGTCACAATTCTTTTGGTTTTCCAATTGGAGCACAGGCAGGTCAAGTGATTTGCTTATATTCACACAGTGTCAGTAGCAGAATTTGAACCCACTACACCACACTGCCTGCCATAGTGCCTCTGGCACAGATTTGCAAGAACAGTTTTTGGAACAGAGATGAAAATCAGCTTAACTGGCCAAAAGTTGTATAGACATGAGAAGAATGAACAAATTCCATGCAGATTCAAACACATGTCACAGGAGTTGATAAAAAGCAGTAGGCATACTGCCATTTTGTGCACCTTTCCAGACTTATTCATAAAACACTGGGGATACAAGTTTGTATATGATCAGCCCCTTTATAAAAATTCTCAGCAGCATACACGCTACAGTTCATGGTCATTTTGAATTTGAGTTGGGGACTTTTTATCTCTTTATGGTATGTGTGTCCTCATTCTTGCAAAAAAATTCAAGCTTTAATCAGAGCATACTGTATCTGTTACATATTGTGTCACTGGGAATGTCAAGCATATAAAAATCTATTATCCAACATCTTTTGCTGTTTTGTGATGTCTTCCAATGTGCAAACCTCACAGATGAATCATAGTGTCTAAGTGGGATTAGTACATTTTCTGTGGTGGACTGTGAGTAATAAATCTAACATTTCCTAAAGCCAGCCATTAATCAGCCTAAACTAGCAAACTGACAATAATGCAGGACCTAAAGTTCAGTTTTCCTAAATATGTTCTCACAAATTATTCATGTCTGCTATGTGTCAGTTTTTTCTACCTTTCCCTAAATAAAATATTTTTCTCACAGGCTCTTTGTTCTTTAAAGTTTACTTTCCCTGGTGGATAGTTTGTGGAACGTTTGTGGGCAAAAATGAATTCGCTTGCGCTCTACAATGTGACCACCTCTTAGTGTGTCGATTCCAAACCAACATAAATTAAACTGAACAGAAACTGTGTAAGCAAGAATCTGGACAAGTTTATGCCTACTGCTACAAAGCCACCAAGAAACACAGCACTTCATTATGGTGTGAAAACTGCACAGCTTCCATAATAAGACAGGCGTAGTAGCCATTTAACTGCTTTTTCCCAAAAATATATGACTTTTTTCTTTTTATTTGTTTTTAAAAAATCATTAAAATGAATTTGCAACATAATGTAAAACATTGCAAATGATTTATAGGCATAGCATAAAGAACATGTTGAATATTATTTTTTAACTGCATTATAGAAGTTATAAATTAAAATTACCAATAACTTATTTAAGAATTATCATTACACATTTTATTTCTGTGAAATTTACTTTACAGTATAACGATGACTAGTATAAACTCTGATTATGTTCATTGTATCTCTGTAGATTAGCAACGTTTTGGCCTAGTAGTATTTTTTCCACTAAATTAACAGTATACAACTATGCCATACTTTGTTATCTTAATTTTACTAAATGCCTCACAGTCAAAATACCTTTTACTATGTAAAGTGGATGTTAAGACTGCAGCAGATATATTTAAATACACAAAATAATATTAGAACATAATAATAGTATAATGATTGATTGATTCTTTATTTGCAACATACACAGTTATACAATACCACAAGTAGTGAAATGTGCCTTGAATGGGCCATAAGACTGTGTAATAAAATTTATTAATTGATTAAATTAAAATAATTAAGGTAGTAAAAATATATAAAAAAGAAAATAATAATATCATCCTGTATTTCCTGTATACAAACAGAATCTTCAGCATTTAAAAAATGAACTCTCAAGTAACATCTGAGTAATATAAATATTACAGTAGTAATGTATAAATAATATAGTGAACTCTTAAATTGTATTATTATTAATGTTATTATTGCTGTTGATTAATAATAACAACAACAACAACAACAATAATAATAATAATATCATCACCCTAGGTATAGTTATTATGTATTCAGATGATAAATTAAAGTAATTCAAAACACTACAACTATATGTACAGTATATAGTTCTAACTATATATATATATATTTTTTTCTTTTTCTTTTTCTTTTTCCCTTTACCATGAATAACTGACAAATTACTTCTGAATCTTTTTGATCTAGCATTTCATAGGAGCAGATGTTAGCTAAATGAAGTATGACCAACTTTATGATATGATCAGCAATAATACGTATTAAGGATGGATTTTGATTTTCCACCATGGTAAAATGTGGCATTTGACATTAAAACCGTACTGGCAGATTTTCAGCTGCAAGCATCAATTAATTTATGTCCCCAAAGGATTATGAAATCATTATTTCAGGATTGCTTCATTTCAGTTTCATTTTCCCTGATCCAGTTTTTTAAAGCACTGGCTTAATGCAGGCACCCATAGTTTGCCTAACAATTAGTGTAGTATAATTTTTAGTTACAGATGTTTTCATTCACATACAAAAGTGATGTACTGTCTCACTTAGTGATAGACGGTATATAGTCCTAAATATGAGGTCATTTTTTGTTTTAATATGTTCATAACCTTCAAAAATATGTGTCTACTATAATCTATTTATCTGAAATCTGCCTATGAAAGAAGCTAAATTTGCTATCAAATAATTAGAAACTTCTGAGAAGTAGGTTATGCTTCCCTATTCATTTAGCCAGCAAATGCATACTGTTTAAAATCAAACTTAACAAACTTTATTTTACTTACTATAGCACCTTTATATAATAATGAACAGCCTTTGAAAGTAGTTCACATGTGCAGAGCTATAGTACAATTTCTAAATATATTATTTTTTTGTTTATATCACAGTCAGGATAGGCAATGAATCAAAAGCAGGAACTGAACTTTATGCTTTAAAGTCCAGTAGCTTATTTATCCGCTGTTAGTGCTTAGCTGAAAAACAGTTTCGACACTGCATTAAAACATGCTGACTAGTTGATTGGGCATATTTGCCCCAACTATATAATATTCTGCTTATGTGCAGAAACCAAGGTCTACTGTATTGTCTAGTGGCTAACCAAATGGGCTTTATACCCATACGCTAAAGGTCAATACACTGATGCACCACTGGTATGGACTCAAACCGGAACATGTAATCTAGCATTGGCTCTGATTATATATTGTAAATGTGCAACCCCGATGATCAGGTTTTTTTAATTATTATTATTTAGTTGCAATAACCTGTACAATTTTAAAGGGATGCAAAAAAATGCAGTGATTCAAATTCATGTGGAGTTTGTACATTTCTCTGTGTGTTTTCATGTGAATAATTACAATTCATTTTAACTGTAATAATTTAATGTTTTGCTTAATCTTTCATTTTCATTTTATATTGTTGACTTGGTTATGAATAAACATGACATCTTAGCTGGGCTCCCTGCCTTCAGGCTTTTTCTGAACCTGAACAAGTGAGATCTGAAAGTACATGAAAGAATGTATGTTTTTAGCATAAACACCAAAACAAAATGTTTTTAATTACAATTAAGGGGGACTAACAAACATGTGCTTTGACTTCTGGCACATTTGAGTTCAATGCAGTTTATTTTTATGTAGCAATCTTCACTGAGGCACATTTTTACAGAATTTGATCTTATAAAAGTAATACATTAATGGTAAATTAGAAGCTATATATCCCCATTTACATGTAAACACAAGTTATATTAAGCACACATTAAAACATTTGAGTAACACAAACAAATCAAGACAACATATGTAAATTACAATTGAGGTATAGCATTTATTTTAATGGTCCAGTTAATAGAAATTAAAATCTCTCCAGTTAAAACTGAACTAAAACAGATGTATTTAATAAAATGTAAAAAGTACAGTACACCTCATTTTGTGTTCAGGTGCACAACCAAAGTAATATTTCAGTATCGCAGAGCATTGCTTTAAAAATCACTAAACAGTTTCCAGGTGTAAAGCCAAAGATAATAACATCACCAGGGATAGAATGTATTTGGTCTGCATTCAAAAGGAAGAAGCTCTCACAACTAAAGAGTTCAGTAGTTTCTTATAGTGTTCAGAATGAAAGTCTCTGTATAAAAATCAGAATGACCGAGTAGCATGTCTTTGCCACAAGTGATGCAATTGTTTGGTTTTGTTCCATAAAAAAGGAATAAAAGAGCTTTCTGATTTCAGAGTCTAACAGTCTATGCAAATAAGTGGACATGTCTGTTTTTTTATCTATGGTCAAGAAATCAATCAATTCAAGAAAGCAGTTCTTGTAAAAAAAAATAAAATAAAAAGGGGTGTAATTTATAGTTATAATCAAGTTCTTTAGAAGAAGATGATGATATTATTGAAAGTGGTAAGTAGGTCTTAAAAAAACAGCCTGAAACTAACATTTTCAAAAGATAAAATGCAATGTAAATGTGTTGTCCGTTAAAGTAAAAGTATGAACTGACATGTAATTCTAGAAAAAGGCAGCAGATGGCATCTGTAATACAGGGAACTCCTTGGAAACAATTGTGGACAGGAGTAGCTGTACAGTTTTCCATTTTTTTTTATCTTTGCTTTGCTTACACAAATATGTTCTACAAGCAAGTAAAATCTACATTTCGGATTTCATTCAGGAATTCTCTCTTTTGAGTGAAATTTCAAAATCTAAATAGAACTCAAATAACAGGACCCAGATATTTGAGTTATTTTCTTCATAGACTTCACTGCTGCATTTTAGTGATTTTTCTGAAAGATGCATTATTTTTCTTATATCTTTTTTTTTCTCCTAATTTAGGGAACGTAATTGCCTAACGTTACAATGGCATTTTTTTGTTTGGGCAGGTGTAGTTCAGTCAGTTCCTAACAAAAGTATACTACAGAGACTAACTTTAAATCAGATAAAAAAAGTGTGTGTTTCATTAGAAAAATTATACAATATTTAGGAAATTCAGCATGAAGTTTCTTGAGTAATGTTTTTATTACGTTTTAGTTTTTCCTTTTCATTTTAATGAATTCTTTTTAAAAGTTACAAATATAATGTGAATGCTGTACTTCTATTTCATATTTCTTTGTAGAAATGTAACTTTTAAGGGTGGTTAACATCAGCATAATTATATTAATTAGTCTGATTTTTCTCAGGAAACACATGCTGCTTTACCAGCCTGCTGACACAGGCCTGTTTTCTTGTAATTCACACTGTTCTCGTTTTTTACATTTTTGTTTATTTCCTTAATTTTAACAACTCTGATCTTTGAACAACTGACATGCAAAGGGGATCTATATGAGTATTCCCGAAATAATTGCTTTTGTGGTACCATTGCAAATTTTTGGATTTAGTTAGGCCTCCTGTTTACTTAATGCCATCTGGACCACCAAAATTCACCTAAGGCGGTATCAAATTTGTTTATCTGTGGAGCATAACATTGACTTAGCCTAGGACTTAAAAAGAGCTTAATGTCTTCCTGATTTCACTAATGGGTACTTTTTTCCAGTCTGTGTCTTGTTTGTTTGCTTCTTTCTTCTTCTTCTTCTTTTTTTTAAATAATTTTCCAACAGATAAAAGATAAGAAGATATACTTATTTTGCCAAGGACTTTTTTCATATTATCCCCTTTCCCCATTTCTAATAAATGTTGCCCAGTGTTTTTATTCAAACTGAAAAACAGCAAAAATGTATCACCTGGTAGACACTTTTCTTTTGAGTAAATATAACTAAAAATGCCACAATGTTTACATAATGAATGGGAGTCTGAAAGGCATTCTTGTCCAGCTGGTTGTTATTGGCCTTGTTGCAGTCTGAGGCCAAGCGTCCTTCCTCTATAAGTCATGGTAAAAGGCTAGTGTGTCTTGCTAAAGCCAAAGTTAGACAATATTTTGAAACTAAAGCCTGATAATGTTATATGTTGAAAAAAAGATCTTAATGGTTGAGGGCATTATTTTATTTCTCTTAGGCTAAGGGCATTTTTATTGCATAGGGTAAATAATAAATAAGTTTAAAGTCTGTTATCACTATATTTAACAGCAGTATAATGTGAAAAGTGTTTTTTAAATGAGGCAAATGTTTTTTTGTCAGAAAACAGATTCTTACTTGCAAAACACAATGAGCATTTCCAACAGATGATCTATAATGAAAGCAAAATAAGCCTATATTCTTTGAAGAAGAAACTGTAGGCACATAACATGAGCACAGCAATGCATAAGCCTCTTTTGTGGATCTCTAAGATTGTTTTGCCACTTTTCATCTATAACAGGTACTGTATTCTGCCTCTCTTTTTATTTTTAAAGTAATTCACCCTATGTGTCTGTATTTCTTGATGCAGAGTCAACAGTGTTACTTGCTTTTATATATTTATCTTTATTGTTCTTCATTTTTTGTCTATTATTAGAGACCCTTGATCTATATTTCTATCCATGTTTTTATTATTAGACAGTCCAAGTCTACAGTATCTACTTAACTAAACTATGGTTGGTTGCTTTCTGTCTGTCATAAGACTCTGCTAGTCTTTTTATTTATTTCTTTATCTAACATAAGTCAATCTTGATCAATGTATTTATATTTTATTCTTTTATCTAACAACAGCAGCAGGAGCAGGAAGAGCATTCCTTAAAATTCTCTGTTTAGGCAAAGTAATTAAACTAGACTTTAAAAATTGAAAGATTAGGTTCACACAATGAATGAACCAACAGTCCCAAGGTTTAAAGTGTAATGCCTTATCCAGTAGACCACATTACCTATGGAATGAACATTTTCAAAGATGTTGTAAAACCTTTTCATTGGCTGAATGGGAATTTTTGGACCACCTATACAGTACTTCAGTTTATGTGCAAAATAATAAAACTAATGAATGTAGTGTGGTCCTAAGGCTACAGGGTGGGCTTTAAACTTGAAAGCTATAGGTGCAAATAATGCTACAGGCACAACATTACTATGACCTCAAGCAAGTTGATTAGCTTAACCTTTACCCTGATCATGTAACTACAATAAGCTGTATTTTTTGGGTCTCTGCACACGCGGATTTGTCAAAAACAAATATTCAATATTTTAATTGAAATTATGCAATTCTTAATATCTACCTTCTTAGCTTTGCATGATTTAAATTACTTTGCACTGCTAGTATATAGATAAATAATTGACCAGTTAATAGAATTTGTCCATTTGAAACTCAACAACAAAACAGTATACATGCTTATTGAAAGGGTTACATTTATATATCTTAGGCATTCAAAATAAAAGCTTCTGAATTTGGATTTACACATTTTCCTATCAAGAAATCTTTTTTTTCATTCTATTCAAGATACTGATTTAAATATCCTTGCATAAGTCGAAAAAAAATATTATTTTTCTACTTTTTGGAAATTTTAATTACCCAGTATTATCTACTTTTTTGTGAGTCAGAACAAAAAGTGATTTGTTATTTACTTGGTATGTAAAATTACATGTGGCTAATAGCTTTGAGATTAAAAGGTAATCTTTTACTTTACTCATGATGGAACATCTTCCTTTTGGGTTAGGTTTAACAATCAAATAAAAAGTAAGTACAGTAATTAAATGTTAAAAGTTTGATTTTAAAAAATATTATTTGTTAGACTAATTATAAACAGCATACACACAATGAATATATAGAATATAGTGAAAAAATATTAAAATGGTTTTGAAGCATGGTCTAGCATTTAAATATTGTTTTCTATTCATTAAGTCCTATGCAATAATAGTTTAAATACACTGTGTCCTAACATAATATAATATACTAATATTGTGTAAATCCTTGCCCAAACATTAACTGTGCCATGTCTGTATGTTCTACTTTGGATTATCCTCAGATACATCATATAATATTTTTTTGAAATGAATAATAGTTGCCTATGAGGGAGTCTGCCACAGCGGATCCTTCTTCCATATCTTCCTGTCCTCTGCATCTTGTTCTGTTACACCCATCACCTGCATGTCCTCTCTCACGTATAGGTCATAAATTCTATTTCTAAAGTGGGTGTGTGTTTACATGTATGTGGATGTTTGGTGTTTAAATTTGTTGGCTCTGAATGGCCTGTTCTCATCAATATTGTCTTAATATTCTAATATACACAATATATGATCAATTTGGAATTTTTATTAAATACTACTTTAATGTATTAATTTAAAGTTTTCTGCTTGCATTTAAATTAGAATAATTAGGTTCGGAAAGTTTTTGGTCCCATAACCTAATTTTAACGCTGTATTAAAAGTATTTGAAACAGAAGGCATGCAAATAAAAGTGCTTGCAATGTGACATTTAAAAAAAAAACATCACCTAATAAATCAGAGTTGAAATTTTAATAGTTTACATAATCTTGAGTGGACAGGCTGTTCTGGCCTCTTAACAGGATGTATGTAATAAATCGACTGCACAAAGTGGACAAAAAGCTATTTCAAAATGACAGCTCAACTTGGAATAGTTGCAAGTTTAAATAAACTATGCAATATAACAAATATTTACTTCAGGTGGAGGTGTGCTTCTTTATGCTTTAAATTCTGTGCAGTAATCATCAAAATTAATTTCCACATTCAAATGTGGAATTATTTTGGAAGCATTTTATTGAACAACTAAATATCAAAGTAATGTAATGCACCCCACCCTAAAATAAGCTTATGCCTCAAAGCCCTACAGATGAAACAAATTATGCTATGCTTTTTAGAAAGCAAATGGTTACTTTTATAATTTTCTTATTTCACTAGCGTTAAAAGAAACAGAATCCAGGCGTGTGTTTTTATTATGCACTGCTTTTGCTTTCCAAAATTGCTATCCTAGCTTAGAAAAAATCAGACATCTCGTAGAATGAAATACTGCACAGTAGGACAAAAAACGTCTAGTCTTTTTAAAGTTTGTTTGTGATTAAACCAGTTAAATATATACAGATTTATAAATTATACTTGGTTATCTGCTAGGAAAAATAAAGTTTTCCATACTTTTTCTTATTTAATTTTGTGAGGCTCCTAACCTTTACCATGATGCTATGTACATGCATTTTTAATATTCTTCAAAAGCTTAGAAAATTCAATTGAAGCACAAAGCAAAACTAAAAAAAAAATCAACAAAATAAAACTACATAACATTTTATCTATATATGACTGATATTATTTCCTTTTGTAATGACATGGGTTGCAGAAAATGAATCTGGTATGAATTTATAAAGATAAGGTTTACTGATAATAGTTGCAGCTAAACAATTGCTTTTTTGTTTTTAAGTAAATGTTCTAAGTCAAGTTAATTAGACACGCATGCCCTGGTCTTTCTTGTAAAATACGTTGAATGTTTACTTCATTTTTCTTTGAAGTTTAGTGATGGTGTTTTGTTGTGCATAGGTATGAACAAGTGCTGGAGGAGACAGCTTTGCCCAATAAATGAGAAGACCCTGTGTGCAGCCACATTTAGCATAGAGTATGATGTAAGAATATTTAGTTTCTTTTTTTATAGTACAAGCTATGAAACCTTTACTTTTTTTGTGAAGCTCTTTGAACTGTTATTGTGGACAATGTTAAACACCATACTAATTTATGTATGATATTCAACACAGGAACAGTGGGAAAATGCCGAATCCTAACCAAATACTTTTATAATCTGAATCACAGAGAAGCACTGTTAATTGTTGGGGGAGCATGAATAAGTGAGGGTGTGTGGATGAGTGTGCTCTGCAAAGCACTGGGAAGTTATCCAGGGTTTGTTCTTAATGTGCTGTTAGAATACCCACCAAATCTTCACAACTTTACACTAGATATTTGGGTTATAAAATGTATACTGTAGGTTTATTTTGAGAAAGTTCCTAAATGTATGTATTGTTTATTATTATGTAAAAAGTCAGCACTGTAATTGAACATAGAGACCATTTACATTTCAATGCAGGAAGATTAAAGCACAACAGTTCAGGTTAACACTTCACATTCAGAGCACAATATTGTGGAGTGTGCTTACCCCACAAAAGTGTTCAACAGCATTGGTGTTTTGCCCCTTCACCATTCTTTATTTTTTTGATAACAGAATTAATGGATCAAAGAGAGTGGATGGTAATATGATAATAGTTATCTCACTCAAGCTCACTTTATTTGGTGGTTTTTCTGGTATCCTGCCTGCTACATCAAATGGTGGCATCATCTAAATTAAGTTACAAGTGTTCTGTGCCCTGTTGTTAGAGAGAGCTTGAATGTTTGGAGAAAAGAAACTTATAGCATAGTGCACTTGAAGGGATGCCCAGAATACAGTTATTTATATGTGCTGGATATAATCCATATATATAATGGTATTATGTGATTGACTAAAACAATATTGTAAATCAGTGACTAAGTAGATCTATACCAAAGAGCTTTTAAAAATAATTGTGCATGCTCCTCCCCAACAACTACTCCTGCGAAATTGTGATGTTTCACGGTGGCATCTTTTATGTCAATAGTTGCTTTTCTCTCCTGCCCATCAATCCACCCCCACTGCCCCTTTCAATCAGGGTCTTGTTAACTACTGCATAAGTGGGAGGCTGATCTAATCTCCTTTCCTGTAATTGAGTATCATATCTTGTTTTGGAGAGTTCTCACCTTCATATCAGTTTCAGGAACTTTAACACTGATGCCAGATCCTTGTGGCCCAGTATTTAATATAGCCCCCTCAGGAAAATGGTAGGTGAATAAAGAGTTCAAGAAATGCTCATAATTGCCTTATTTGTGTTTATAGGTCAATTTTTTTTCATGTTCAGATGTTGTTTAATGCTGATGTCCAATCTGAGCACAATACATTAAACAGGGTTTGACCATACACGACACTTAGAGATAGTATGGTTTTCAAATAGAATACAATCAAACATTTTTAAATTAAAGGTTTCAAATATTGTATGAAAAAGCTGAGGTAACACTGAACAATACCTATTGTGAAATATTTAATTAGAGCACATGATTTCTCTCTTTACACCAGTAAAACAAAAACAAAAGGGGCAACAAATGCTTTTGTGACAAATTCAGCTCATAGCATCTTTCTGGTTACTTTGCAATTTAAAACACAGAACACCTCAAGAAATGGGTGTGAAAATGTTACAAATACTACTGTACTACTGCAGAATGTGGACTTCAAATCCCATTACCTCTGTGAAGTGTACACATTCTCATCCATCTCTTTGACTTTTCTCTGGCCGACAATGTGTATTATGGGCTACTTGGTACCTAAACTGGCACAGTGGGTGAGTGGCCCCTAACATCTTCTGGTGCCCTGATGCTGTACTGACATGCTCTGCTCAAGCCCAGTCCTGTATTGTAATAATCCATCCATCCATTATCCAACTCGCTATATCCTAACTACAGGGTCACAGGGGTCTGCTGGAGCCAATGCCAGCCAACACAGACTGCCAGCCCACCCCAGATAGTAATAATTAGATTTGTAAATTAATGAATGATTACTGAAATGGTATGTACTGTAAATTTCTCCTAATTTGGTCTGGTCGTAAATAGTACTGTCACTCAGTGATTTAGTCAGTCATTTTCTAACCTGATTATTTCTGAACAGGGTTGTGGGGGGTGCTGGAGCCTATATCAGCTAGCACAGGGCGCAAGGCAGGAACAATCCGCTGGACAGTGCACCAGTCTATCGCAGGGTGAACAGACACACACACCACACCAGAGACTAGGGCCAGTTCAGCAAAATAGCACTGTATGAACATAAATATATGCTACTTGGCAATACATCTTACACAAAAAATAATGTAAAAAATACACCTCTGGAGACTCATGATCTTTTGTAAAAAAAGCAATGTCAAAGACTAGCTGCTTGTCCAATGCTTTACTAAGCACTGTAAAATGTTTTACTGCTAGTGCAGATTGGTGGAATAATACCATGATCTGGTCCCTGTGATTCCCTTTTCTTCCGTCTACTCTAAAGCTTTTTTTAAAGACCAGGGGCCTCATGCATAACGCCGTGCGTAGAATTCGCATTATAACATGACGTAAGCACAAAAGCCGAAATGTGCTTACGCACAGAAAAATACAGATGCAAGAATATATGCATACTCCAACTTCCACATTCTTCTGCTACATAAATCCCGGTCAGCGTGAAAAGTAACGCACGTGCACGCGCCTGCTGCCTGCATCACTTTTTCCAAATTTTGTTATGTTACAGCCTTATTCCAAAATGGATTAAATTCATTTTTTTTCTCAGAATTCTACACACAACACCCCATAATGACAATTTGAAAAAAGTTTATTTGAGGCTTTTGCAAATTTATTAAAAATAAAAAAACTGAGAAATCACATACATAAGTATTCACAGCCTTTGCTCAATACTTTGTCGATGCACCTTTGGCAGCAATTACAGCCTCGAGTCTTTTTGAATATGATGCCACAAGCTTGGCACACCTATCCTTGGCCAAGTTCAGCCATTCCTCTTTGCAGCACCTCTCAAGCTCCATCAGGTAGGATGGGAAGCGTCTGTGCATCTCTCCAATCGGATTCAAGTCTGGGCTCTGGCTGGGCCACTCAAGGACATTCACAGAGTTGTCCTGAAGCCACTCCTTTGATATCTTGGCTGTGTGCTTAGGATCATTGTCCTGCTGAAAGATGAACCGTCGCCCCAGTCGAGGTCAACAGCGCTCTGGAGCAGGTTTTCATTGAGGATGTCTCTGTGCATTGCTGCAGTCATCTTTCCCTTTATCCTGACTAGTCTCCCAGTTCCTGCCGCTGAAAAACATCCCCACAGCATGATGCTGCCACCACCATGCTTCACTGTAGGGATGGTATTGGCTTGGTGATGAGCGGTGCCTGGTTTCCTCCAAACGTGACGCCTGGCATTCACACCAAAGAGTTCAATCTTTGTCTCATTAGACCAGAGAATTTTGTTTCTCATGGTCTGAGAGTCCTTCAGGTGCCTTTTGGCACACTCCAGGCGGGCTGCCATGTGCCTTTTACTAAGGACTGGCTTCCGTCTGGCCACTCTACCATACAGGCCTAATTGGTGGATTGCTGCTGAGATGGTTGTCCTTCTGGAAGGTTCTCCTCTCTCTGCAGAGGACCTCTGACAGAGTGACCATCGGGTTCTTGGTCACCTCCCTGACTAAGGCCCTTCTCCCCCGATTGCTCAGTTTAGATGGCCAGCCATTTCTAGGAAGAGTCCTGGTGGTTTCAAACTTCTTCCACTTACGGATGATGGAGACCACTGTGCTCATTGGGACCTTCAAAGTAGCAGAAATTTTTCTGTAACCTTCCCCAGATTTGTGCCTCGAGACAATCCTGTCTCAGAGGTCTACAGACAATTCCTTTGACTTCATACTTGGTTTGTGCTCTGACATAAACTGTCAACTGTGGGACCTTATATAGACAGGTGTGTGTCTTTCCAAATTATGTCCAATCAACTGAATTGACCACAGGTGGACTCCAATTAAGCTACAGAAACATCTATAGGATGATCAGGGGAAACAGGATGCACTTGAGTTCAATTTTGAGCTTCATGGCAAAGGCTGTGAATACTTATGCACATGTGCTTTCTCAATTTTTTTATTTTTAATAATTTTGCAAAAATCTCAAGTAAACTTTTTTCACGTTGTCATTATGGGGTGTTGTGTGTAGAATTGAGGAAAAAATTTATTTAATCCATTTTGGAATAAGGCTGTAACATAACAAAATGTGGAAAAAGTGATGCACTGTGAATACTTTCAGGATGCACTGTAAATAGCCCTCAAGTTCAGCGTTCTGTGAAAAGACAATGGGAAAAGCACAGGGGAAAATATAAGACTTTCAGCGAATACCAAGTGGAGGCAAAGGAAAAACATACTATTTGTTGATTTAAACAGTGGTATAATCAATAAAAGGAAGCTGATCGAGTGACATAGCGTGTTGGAGAAACTTGAAAGCTCAAGTTCACAAAGTCGCACAGTGCCCGAAATAAAAAAGAATTCACATATCAAAGTCGCTGTGAAAAGGCGAGTTGTAGTCCACCGTTTGAGTGTCATATGAAAGCTTATTAGGGTACAGACAAAAAAAAAAATAGGCACACAGTGGGGAAAAAAGCACAACATATCAACTTTAATCTCGAAATTTCCACTTTAATCACGTAGTTTATTTTGTCATTAAAGTAGAACATCATAAACTTCATCTTAAAATCATTTAATTTACTAGTTTCTCAAATCCCATCGTAACTAAAGTAGCATGTTAAATGCTTTGTTTTGTATTTGATCTTCTATGTGCTCTATGTGTGTGAATCACTACGTGCTTCCGTTCTTTCTCTTTCTCCAACAGGACACAGAATCCATTACATTTGTGATATTACAGCTCTCTGAATAATTAAAATACTGAAATGTATACGTGATATCATTTTCTTGATAATTGGAATGAAAGCATATTATTAAACATGGAAACACGATGGCGCAGTGATTGTTCATGTCTCGCACCAGATGCTGCTGCTGCGCCATGCGCGACCTTCGATGAAATAATTTATTGTAGCAGTACTGTCTCTTTCAAATGTACTAACCCCCAATTTATGTCCTTACTTTTCTTTCTCCAAATACCCAATCGCCACACAATCAGCTCTGTAATAGATGTTAAGCCATCTGTAAGCTTACAACGACGATTCTTCTAACCTTTTACGGAATATTCAAATATATTCATAGTACGTGTTTAATTATTCTATCTGTCTATCCTTCCGGTGTCGGGCCAGCCTCAGCAAATATACAGCACGAGGCAGAAACAATACATGAACTTGCTTGTGCTGCGGCACCATGTCCTCACATGTTAAATTATTAACAATACAGATCTTTTAAATGAAGTTAAAGTGTTATCTGTATAATATAATCAACATATTGTGCTGCATTTCATCTTACAAATGATGCCGTCATCATATGTAAATACGCGCTTTATAAAGTGGTGCAGGTTTTGCAATATTATAACTGTAGTGCAAGTTTACAGTGGGGAAATTGTACTTATAATTACAAACAATTCTAACAAGGAGGAATTTATTGAGTGTGTTTATAGTTCTTGGGATGAAACTGTTTCTGAACCGCGAGGTCCGTACAGGAAAGGCTTTGAAACATTTTGCAGTGGTTTTGGCAGCGTGGGCTTGATGCTGTAATACCAATAATTCTCTTTCCGATCAGCTGCTGCTGTGATTCCCCACTCAGATACAGTGATAAAAATACTCTGAGTGGTGTTGTGAGAGTAATATGGAAAAGATGATCCGCTGTGGCAACCCTTAACGGGAGCAGCTGAAAGAAGAACGGGAACAGTAGCACTGCTTTGATGCTGTGTGCCGTCAGTCTGCAAAACCGAGAAGAGAACTTGTGTATGACAGGGTATGAGGTATCATGGAAATGTGCGTGACTTTATGCCAAGTTTAGGTTTTATACATCATGATTTGAACGTGGAAATTTTCTTACACAACATTTCTGTGCGTACGCACCATTTATACATGAGGCCCCAGTTAGTCAATTAACAGTGGTGTCAAATACAATGGCAGGGCAAAGAAAAGGGTAAATTCATACAAAAGGAATGTGCAGGTATTTTAGTGCACAAGAAGTTGTTTTCAGTATTATTTTGTTTTTATATGCTCACTATATTGTGAAAGTGTACATTGCTCTAAGTTGGTCAATAGGAAGAACTTTATGTAAATTAAATTGTTTAAAAAAGTGACATAAAATAATGCAATACAAAAGCTACATTGACAGTTCTAGCCAGAATGCACTATGGTCAAATAACAAAAGAGTGATGGGGCAAACCTTGTATTAAATATATGTAGATCTTATGGCTGTGCAGCTTTCAACAGCTTAACACACTTTACAGTATACAGTATAAAGCCTGCACCTTGATTTGTTGGCATTGAAGTGGTTTTGGGGTTGTTTAGGTGCACATTCAGCTGGAATCCTATATAAAAATTGGAGTTGTATGAATCAACTCTATATTCTTGTCCCACTGATGAAATAAAATAATTTGAACATAACTATTCATTTGCCAGGAGAATGAATGCAAGGAACCAAACAGCACTGGAAAGGCTGCCAATTCATTAAAGGTGTCACTCATAAACAACATGATTAAAATCACACAAGGCTAATTTTAGAATCAGCAATTAACTTGAAACTCACCTCTTTGGGAATGTGTTAGGAAAACTACACTACCCAGAAAAAAACCTATAGAGACCCAGGGAGAACATGCAAACTTCACACAGATCAAAGTAACACTTAAATTATAAGTGGTCCATCAAATTAAAACTAGAAAATTTAAATGTCCTCTGATTTCAGAATTCTTGATTGTATGTTTTCCAATTTCCTACCAATTAAGAGTACATTATTCACATGTAGTTATCATAACTCCACTTCACCTCACTGAAGCATCAATGCATGATCAGGTTTAAGAACAAGTCATTAGTTTTCAATGATAAATAGAGCTACGTTTTTAAAGCAAGAATTACTTTGTCTATTTTTATTAAAACTGAATGTAAAAATCTCTGGCAGCCACTGTACATATTTCTACCAACTTAAACATCTTTCTCATGTTTACAGTAACTGACTAGATGAAGAAACCAATGTGTCAGTAAAAAAATTAAAGGTTTCCTCAATAATCTGTGCAAAATGTGTTTTCTATATAACATTACCTAAAACTACATGGAAATGTTAATATTCAGTAATATGCCATGCTTTACCCATTTCAGTAATGCATTTGTATGGAAAACATATCATCAGCTGCTGTTGACAAGACCGAAAATTCTCATTGTCAGGACAAGTTAAGTTCACTCTGCCACTACAACTCATTGTTCTCCTCAGGCAAATAACTTCATATCTGTGCAATTATCAGCTCTTTTACTCAGGAAGCTACTGTCACTTCCTTCAGTGTGGAGTGATGACATCTGTTCACTTTCCCCAGCAGGTTCTCACCTCACTGTTATGATTCCAATAAACACATTTTAGTAATTAATAAAGGTATTAAAATTTAGTTGAGCTACTAATTGATATTTTCTATATTGGTATGTATTGTAGCTGAGATTCACAGCTTTGGCATTTGTCTCACAAACTTTGGTATTTGTGCATATAAATTTTTAGAAATGAGAAAAATATATTTAAAGATTGCACAGATTGTTTAGAAAATGTTGTCATTTTCGTATATCCTTCTAACCAACAATGCAGCTTGTGCAACAAGCCATCGAAATTGCTAAACACACCAAAGTTTGTTAGTTGTAGTTTTTACCAGTTAGGTCTTGCTGGAACAATGCAGGTCTTAATCAAGTCATCTTTACTCAAAGTCTAAGTCACAGCAACATAAAGCCTATAGTTAGTCAATTCCCTCTACATGTCATAATGCCTTGAATGTTACCAGAAGCAAGACAAGGCCATTGGCATGATGCAAGTACTATGAATTAGGATGCTTCACTCTGTGTCAACTGCAGGCAAGGTTTCAGCAAACCACACAGGACATATGACTATACAAGATGCAGTATCCCTAAACTGGGAACCTTAGAGAAGTATTGACACATGAGGCCGGTTCATCTGATAGATTTCATCAGATCAACAATCCATATTGCCAGTAGTCACATTAATGAGGGACAGGGACAATGCTACTGGCCTTAGACCAAGAAAACCTGTCAGATGTCCCCAGCTTACACCCTCCACATGAACCAACAGCAGGATAAAGCCAGGAGCAAACTGCTGATGCAGCCTGTTCTGAGAAATGAATACTGAATGATGGACTTCAGGCCCTAACTTCATCTGCCTTTTCCTCTGAGTTTATCTCCATTTAGCACCTTGGGAATGCTGTTAACTGCAACATCTGGAGATGTGATCCTCTGCTTACTAATGGCTAGCAACATGATCAGGCACTTCTGTCAAACAGTGGTGGCTTTAAGAGGTATTTACTCAAGGTACTGAAGGACTGCAAGACAACTGTTGTAAATGTTCAAAATTGTTTTCATTTTAATGTTTTTTTCATTACTATATTGTTTTGTTTTCCTATTATTTTACAATTTCACGTCATTTCTGTTATTGAAGTACTGAAGGTTGCAATTTCATTGAAACATTTCATTAATGTGGACTTTTATGTGGTGCTTGTATGAAGAATACTATTCCAACATATAAGTGAATCGATTGAAGGCCTCACAGATCTGAATGTAATAAATGACCAATCAGGGTCAAAAGATGAAACAAGGGGCACCAGCATTTGGGTTATGGGGCTTTCCAGTCACAAAGCTGTTCACCCAGCAATAAAGATGGAGAACAGAGTATTGATAAGCCAGGGGTCCTCCGTCTCATTGAACAGGTGAAAGCTGATAATGTAAATGACAATTTAATTCTCTTCTATATTGACTGGTTGCTGTAAAGGGCTAAAGTAATAGAAGCAAGAATAGTAGAAACATTTCCAGTTGCAACATTAACATCCTTAGCAAGCTTTCAAGAGCTAATGTCCCAAAGCACTGCAGCATAGAAGTATGTAGAACATTAATTGTGGCACCCATACACCAATATTCCCCAAATATGTTTGTAACTGCTTTTAGATGGGGATGACTGTACTGGCTACTGCTTAACGTTTTCATGTATTAGCCAAGACTATCAGAAGGTAGAAGGCTATACAGTAGAATCTGCTTCAGCCGTCAGCATTACTCAAATTTCTGCCTAAAATACAATATTATACAAAAACAGAAAAAACAATTTCTACTCTCACTGCTCAGCTGACTTATTCAAGCTCCGCCTCCTATCTGCTGGATAAGAGGGCTATTTAAAGGAGAATCAGCATATCTCTGTAATGTCATACAAAATGGCTGCCAAGATGGCAGCGTGTATAATGAACAATTCTGCAGGCCTGTAGACTGAATCCTTAAAACACAAGTAAGTGCAAAGTTTTGTTTCCATTTATCAAAACAAATCCTGTGCTACATATTCAAACAACATCAGTTAGGAAAAAAATATATACACAAATAAGCTTTTTTTTTTTTTAATACCAATATGGTGTGTATAAGCAAGTAATTTTGAAGTGTTCGTTTCCCTCCTATTATGGCCAAAAGGGGCAAATCTCCAGAAAATGAGAGAACGGAGTTTTTAGTTCAATTGGTAATAGGGTGATGAAGTGGAAAAATGTTTATTTAAAACTGGTTCACTTTACTACTTAGTTTTCTGTGTTGTAACAGGTTAAAGAACCTGGAAAACAAAGCTTTCTTATTTTTCTTTTATTTTTTTAAGCCACCAAGTTTCAAACAGATATTTCTTATGTAATGTTTGCTTCAAATCCCTTGTAAAAGTATGCAACTTGACGAGCTTTTGAGAGTTGCAATTTTTATAAATATAAAGTCAGCATTGTTTATGAAAGTCTGGACAACTGGTGGAATACTTCTTTACCTGTATTGTGGTTTTGAATGCTGTCAGATTTGAAATTCAGAGTGGTGTTGACATGCTGTAAGGGCACCCTCTGCTGCCATGCTTATACTTTTATTACTCATTCATTTCTAAAGTATGAATTATATTAAATATATACAAATAAAAGCAAAACCTGAATAATTTCAGCAAAGTATATACTTTAATGTTCATGAATGTTATGTACAGTAATTGAAATTCTGAAATATTTTAAAATAATTGCTTAATGAGTAAAGCACTTTTCTTTCATTTTCATCTTGATGCACAATGGAAATTCACCTGAGATACCACGTACAAAACAATCAAAATATATAAGCACACCTTGTCAGCTAAAAATAAATTCAGTCAGCTGCAACTTGAGAATAAACAGCTGCTTTCTAATTTTGTTAAATGTGGGATTACACTCAGTAGTTAAGCTAATTCACTGGCAGCTCTGGCCTTGCTTGACATTCCTGAATCACAGCTTTCCTAACATGACAGTTAGGGCAAAAATTGTTTCCATGAATGCATTCAGATCCTATTCAGTCTGACTGCTTTGCTTGAAACGAGGTGTAAAGTTAATTATGTGCAATATAACTAATCACTGCCTGTCACATGTTGTAAAATGTGATTATATGCATGAGCTGTCTTCTAAACAGATTCTGTCCTATTAAAAGTAGACAGGAAAAGCAAATGTTATTTACAAACTAAACAAAGAAATCAAAAAACTATGATGAACCAGTATTATAATTAACAAAAACATAAACAGTGCACATTATGTATTTTTATAAGCATTAATCATCCTCGGTTGAAAGCAAAATAAACTTGGGTATTGTCTGTAGGCAGTTAAAGTAGCAAATGTACTGATGGATTAAATGATACCCGTAAACAACTATTTATTATCCCTGGATATGTCAGAAGTACAAACACCACCATGATTACTGCACACTTGCCTGCAACTGAGGGAAAGAAAATTAAGTGCAGAGTACTCAAAAAGAGGTAAGTTTCACAGCCATAATGTGGCTGTACCTTATTTTTTGGAAAATATGGATTGAAGGAAAATGGAACACTGTCTTGTCTTCACTTTCAGATTGCATCAACACATTGTAGTACAGTGTCTAAGGTCCTGGACTTTAAAACAAAAGGCAGCCTGCTCAGTCCCTGACTAAGTCAATTAGGCTGTCTGTGGTACAACTTTAAATTAATGCAAATACTATGGACATGATTGTAAAATATCCTGGACTTTAAGTTCCTTTGGATAAAGGCACCAAATAACCATGTAAAATATTAATAAGTAACAGTGATCAGTAGAGAGAAATGTGTAGATGTCTTTCCTAGTTTCATTTAGATGGTGTCATAAACTAAATTGCTAGAGTTCTTTGCAGCTACTGTTTCTTTAACATTCTCAAATCTTACCATACAGCAGCTATATAATTCCTTAGACAAAAGTCTGTGACTATTACTGAAAATGAAGGTAATGCACTACTGTGTAGGTAAATGGTAAACACAGCCATTTCTCCTAGCCTAATATTCACTTATCAGAGATGTGCTACTGAAGAATTGTGGGTACAGTGCAATATGTAAGCACAACTTAGCCTGTTTCATTATTACTCAACTTTATTTCTCAATCCACTGTAGTCTGTTGCAGTACATAAGCCAAGTCCTAAAGTTGTTAACCTGTGGTTGTGTATGAACAGTGTGTTCGAAGGTTGGCTTCATTTTTTTCATTACATTTATGATAAGTATTGTATATAGAATATATGACCAAAAATAAAGAGAAACAACTGCTTTTAAACTAATGTCATTATTTAAACCAATGGTATACAACTTAAACAACTTAAAACTTAAACTCAACATTTATTTCTATAGCACTTTTCATACATAGGAAATAACTCTAAGTGCACTAAACACTACACTAGCTTGTAATCCTGAAAAAGTTCACTCTTCTTTAGCATAAATTGTACATTATTCAACATGTCCATTTTTCAGTTTTAATTTATGAATTACAATAATATTTTTTTATTAGGAAACTCTAATGTATCATCTTTACAAATGCATAAATAGATTTTGTTATTTTGGGGACTGTGGGTTTCTTTTTGATTTCATAAACACATGACCAAAATACACTGGCTTTCTAGACTCAAGTGTCCCACCTAGATGATTTATTCAATATCAAGTTCATAAGATCAGTGTGGTGGTATGTACTGTATGGTACATACTATATTACAGTTCTTACTTGTATGTGCTAATTAACATGCATTAATATATTAATCATATGATATGAACCCCCACCTACCAGAAAAATATAAGTGGTGATGTGTTGCTTGTTGGTGGAATACACAAGTAAGTTAGAATTTCACTGCACTCTATATTTAACACTACATATACTATATAGTAATATAGTAGATATAGTATTTGTCAGTTTGAAGTAGGTTAGTCCGTGTGCTAGGCAATGTGATATAAATGAATACGGCAGAATAATCTTTGAAAATAAGTGTTACATCTCTCGTACTGTAGGTTGGTTCTACTTGTAATCCTGGGCAAAGAGTTATAAAGAGTTGTATATGGTATACAGTATAAAATTATGCTGATAAACAATTCCACTTTGATTCATGCCTTTTCTGATGAATGACTTTTTATACATTGTGACTGCAAACCTAAAATCTTGTTTAAGGGTGTTTGGGGGGTTCTGATTTGATTCGATTACTCTCTAGGTTTGCATAGCAGTAGTAACTCTACAGTACAGTACAATAATTAAAATAGCCAGGATAAACCAGAGTCTATTAGAATGCACACAATATTTAATTTGCAAGTACAGGTATTGGAAAAAAGTTTTTCCAGCAATTTGATTCAAAAATTACTTCTACATGTGTGTATGTTTGAATGCCATACTGATATCTCATTCCATATGCTGGGTATTTCTATAAAGGGGTAAACATAGTTGATTTTAAGGGTGAACTTGACAGTAATGCTACCTATATTAGTGTAATATTCTCAAGAAATTTGAAACTAAATTTAATATAATTTCTAGACTTGTACATGATACAGTAAAGTTAATATAGTGTAAGGATTCTTTATTTTTGCCCTGGTATGCTGGACAGTGAGCCTTTAAAGAGGAAACAATTAGTTTTCCATAACAACTCATGTAGGTACTATTGGAAAGGTGTACAGTTCACACCATAATCCCACTGCCTCCACTTTCACTTTCTAGTAGAGAGCTGAAAGTCTGGCAAGACCAAATGTTTCTTTGTACTTGTAGTACTGAAGCAGTAGATTCCTGAAAAAGATGTTTTGTTTGATTTTTAGAAAATGTGTCTTTACTTTGTTGATTTACACAAATATTGGCAGACTTTCCTTGTAGCCTTTATCTGTTTTTGTAAAGTGTTCGACTTAGTTGACCAAGCTGCCCTGTGGGACATCCTGAGAATTTGTGGGATCACCCCAGATTTGTTGGATATCATGGCCAGCCTGTACACTGGTACTGTGAGTGCCGTACAGAGTGGAGGCAGAACCTCTGCATTTTTCCCAGTTGATTCTGGGGTTTGTCAGGGCTGTGTTCTTGCTCATACTCTTTTCAACACTTGCATGTACTAGGTAATGGGCAGGATTGTGGGGCCCACCGGCTATGGGGTATCTGTTGGTGATGAAAGATTCCCTGATCTTGACTTTGCTGATAATGCTGTGATCAATGATGGCTCTGATCAGGGCTCTCGAGAGATTGAGCAAGGAGTCTGAGTCTCTGGGCTTGTGAGTGTCATGGATAAAAACCAAGATCCAGGCGTTTAATAATCTCTTGGGCACAGCCGTCGGCAGTGTTTGTGGAGAGAGTGTCTCCCTTGTCAAAGTTTACTTACCTTGCCAGCAGAATTCATGTCTCTGGTGACTCTTCCTATGAAGTCAGAAGATGAACTGGGAGAGTATGGGGGTCCATGAGGTCACTGGAAAGGTGTCAGTGGCACACCCAATATCTTTGAAAAAAGATGAAGGTCCAAGTCTTTAGAGTCCTGGGACCTCATGCATAAACGGTGCATACGCACAAAAATGTTACATGCAAACGTTTCCACACTCAAATCTCGATGTATAAAACCTAAACTTGCCGTAAAGCCACGCACACATCCCTGATGTGGCTTTATCATATACACTGAAACTAACTGCATATTCTTTATTAGTTTATGGCATCTGATTGTAATTAACCTGTAACAATATAATGGTCCAAGGAATAGCCAAAGTATTCTAAATACCATAGCTGCTTTAGTGTTGTTACTCACTGCACCTTCTTTTTCTTCTTTCAGCTGCTCCCATTAGGGGTTGCCACAGCGGATCATCTTTTTCCATATTACTCTCACTGCACCACTCAGAGTATTTATATCACTGTCTGTACTTATAAGTACAATTACCTCACTGTAAACTTGTGATACAGTTACTGTATAATATTGCACAACCTGAGCCACTTTATAAAGCACATGAGGCAGGATCAATCACTGCACCACCATGTTCCCATGTTTAATAATATGCTTTAACTTCTATCATCATGAAAATTATATCACATATACATCTCTGTATTTTAATTATTCAGAGAGCAGTAATATTATGAATGTAATGGATTTTCTGTGTCCTGTCAGAGGAAGAGAAAGCCCAGAAGCACACAGTGATTCACACACAGCGCACATAGAAGATCAAATCCAAAACAAAGCATTTAACGTGCTACTTTAGTTATGATGGGATTTGAGAAAATAGTAAATTAAACGATTTTAAGATGAAGTTTATGATGTTCTACTTTAATGACAAAATAAACTACGTGATTACAGTGGAAATTTCGAGATTAAAGTTGACATTTCATGCTTTTTTCTCCACTGTGTGCCTGTTTTTTTTTCTCTGTACCCTAATAAGCTTTTAATATGACACTCAGACAGTGGGCTACGACTTGCCTTTTCACGGTGACTTTGATATCTGACAACTTCTTTTTTTATTTCGGGCACTGTATGACTTTATGAATTTGAGCTTTCGAGTTTCTCCGACACTCTATGTCACTCGATCAACTTCCTTTTGTTGTTTATACCACAGTTTAAACCAACAAATAGTAAGTTTTTCCTTGCCTATACTTGGTATTTGCTGAAATTCTTCTGTTTCCCCAGTGCTTTTTCCATTGTCTTTTCACAGAATGCTGAGCTTAAGGGCTATTTATATAGATTTTCATATTCAAAGAGGTATAATTTTGGGAGGAGATGGGGTGGGACAGCAGGCACGTGCATTACTTTTCACGCTGACCATGATTTATGTAGCGGAAGAACATGGAAGTTGCCGAAGGCACAGATTTATGCATGTGGATTTTTTTGTGCGTAAGCACATTTCTGCTTTTGTGCTTACGTCCTGTCATAGTATGAATTCTGTGCATTGTGTTATGCATGAGGCCCCTGGTGCTTCCTGTTTTGCTATATGGTTGCGAGACATGGACAGTGTCCAGTGACCGGAGACAAAAACTGGACTCCTTCGGTACTGTGTCTGTTCGAAGAGTCCTTGGGTAACTGCTGCTGTAACTTTGTGTCGAACAAACTGTTGCTCACAGAGTTCTGAATGAAGCACATTACCTGCATTGTGAGGGAGCTTCAGTTATGGCACTACAGCCATGTTGAGTGCTCCGACTCACAGGATCCAGGCCAAAGGGACAGTAACACCAGGCTGCAGCAGATAGATGGTCATTTCTGAGGGGAGGGACTGGACTGCATGTCTGCCTGTGGGGTTATCAACCAGGATCCTGAGCAGTTTTGTCGTATGGTGAATGTGGCAACATGCTGTACCAGTGCATGCTCCCCAACCTGCCCTGACCTGACTTGGTCAAACACAAAAAAAAAAAAAACTGTGCAAAATATATCTGTGTACCTGAATAAATCCACAAGTCAGATGTATATCTATGACCAACTGGAAAAATGTTGTTTGATGCTCTTTAAGAAGAGAATAACATCTTGCTTTATTGTATCTTTATAGCTTTGTATAATTGTAATTCCTAAGTTAAATTTGTGTGACATAGTGTAAGGTAACTACTTACAGTAGCTTCTGAACAGTGATCACTAGCATACATTTGAAATATACTTCAACTATACTGCATTAGAATTGCTAAGCAGCACATCACGTGCATAAAGGGAAATATTTTGTTTTTTCTTCTCAAAATATTCAGAGCATCCACACTGTTCAGCAGACTAATGGTTCAATAGCTATTGGAAAAACAGATAATCCTTCTACAAACCACATACTGTATTTCATACTCTTTCTAAAGATAACTCGAATAATGATGCCCTTGATTATAGTGTACATATTGTGGAACTAGCCCTGGACACAGACAGGCAGACATGTTATTAAGCACCACCACACGTTTATTTACAGTCCTTATTATTTACAAGTCAATAAGTGCAACACAAAACCTCCAAAGTCCAGGCCTCTCACACGCTCTCTGCCTTTCTTCCGACCTCCTCCACTCTCTTCTTTGAGCTCTCATCCTCTCCTCACCCAACTCCAGCCCTGAATGAAGGGAGATGGCCCCTTTTATAGTCACCCGGATGTGTACCAGGTGCTTCTCTGCAATCTTCCCCTGGCACTCCCCAGTGTGGCGGAACTGCTGGCTGCACACCCGGAAGCACTCCGGGTGTCTCTGGTCCTCTTCCCCCCAGCATTTCCGGGTGTGGTGGAAGTGCTGAGGTCCAGGGCTCCAAAGGCAGCGGGGAGCCCCCTGGCAGCGACCATGGGCCCCTACAGGGTTGAGCTTCCAAGCTCTGTCCCCATGGTCCCCAAAGCAACCAGGGCAGTCACCCCCTCGTGGTCTGGAGGAGTTGCAAGCCCTCCACCGATCCTCTTGGGCGTCCCGGCTGGGCAGCAGCCCCAGCCACTCGCCACAATATACAGTATATTTTATTTATCAGTCAGACAGGTTATGCAAATTCGTCAGGATTAAACAGTGAAGCAGTAGCATTAATTTCATGTGCAACTTTCTTATTTATAGTCTGCTTCCTCAACTGTGCCTCCAAACTCATCTTAGAGTGAAATTGTTTTTGTGTACAATTTGTTCATTCCATAGTTCCGGGATTTGACTTAAGCTGTCTTATCCTGGGTATGATTTGTGCAGTGTGAAAAAAACAGCAACCCCATTCACTTCCTTCAAAAACATGCTTAGAGACAACACCTCTTGATGCTCTGCAGTGAATGAAATGTATCTTTTATAAAAATACTGAGAATATTGCTGGATGAAATTTATGACAATAGCTTTAAAAGAAAAAAAAAAGGAATGACTGTGCTCAGTTTAGTATTGCTGCCTTACAGTTCCACTATCCTGGATTTAAACAGCCTAGTTTATGTACACTTTGAACTTTCTGCCTATGTCTACATGTTTATGTATTTTTTAATTCTCTGCTTTTGATTTGCTCTAACAGAGACTTATGTTAGCTTAACTGGTGTGTGAGGGAGTGAAGTTAAGTATAAGAATGTGCTGCAATAGACTGCTATAGAAAACCCAATTAAGTTAAGTTCTTGCTTTTGGTTCAAAGCTGCCAGGATTGGCCCTCTTGTTTGTGACTCTAATTTGGATTAACTAGGCTTGAAAAAGGAGTAAATGTTGACTGCACGTGTATTTCATAATACCTCATTCTTTAGGACCTCTTGGAATATCAATAACATTAGCAATGATAGTTTTGTTGAAATTTTGCTTAAAATGAATCAGTGTTTTTTTTTACAGGGCTGGTGATTTTACACTTCACATAAATACTTTAGCTGGAGTGATTTCATTTATTGATAATGGATGTTTCAATATAATTTTGAATTGTACTTGAAGTGTTATAGTATTTATGTTTAGTAAACTATTATTGAATACTGCCAATTAATGTATTCTGACAATATTGTTACCCAATAATTCCAACATAAAAATCAGAAATACAAATTTTCTGTATCTGGAGTGATTAAAATTTCAATGCAGCTTTAAATGCATATATTTAAAATTGAATCCACAATATATACTGTATGTATATGTGTATGTTTTCCAGTTTTAGAATACAAAGGATTTCAAAATCTGAAGTGGGTGCTATTTTATATACAGTATATAAAATTAAACTACTAAGATTCGAGGTTGACATTTATACATACTGCATGTTGCATGTTCATTTTCCTTATTTTTAGGTGTAAGGTATAATTTATGCCTTCAAAAACTGCTACATAGGTGTGAATTATATTTTCAAGAGAAAATTAGTTTCAATAAGGAAGTCTAAATGTGGACAGGTATTTAACAAACACATCAGCTGTGGGTGGAAGATTAGTATCGTGACTCCTTGTAAAAAAAAAATCTCTAAGTACTGGTTAAAAATAAATGAATGGGGATATTAATTTACAATAGCGTCATGATTAAATCACTGCAAAATGATGAACATAGTATAGTCATAAATAATTGGGGATTTTAGATTACAATAGTTTCATAATTAAATCACTGAAAAGATGAACATAATATAGTCAACATATTCATGGCTAATTTGTCATTGACTAAGATATACTGGATAAGTAAGGTGTATTAGTATGAAAAAAAATCTCTGTTTTACAGTTTTTGTAGGTTTTTAAGTATTCATTCACTGACAGACATAACAGAACTGCTCAGTTTTCTGGTTGAACGATCCATGGTTTGGTGAATATTTATAATCTTCACCAAGATGAGGTTTGTGTTCATTCATTATGTCAGGAATAGAACAAAAGTTCAGATTAATTTTTAGTGCTCAACGTTAAAGTTTGCAGATTTGCTAGACTATAGGTGGTATAGTTTTCCAGATATAAGTATGTTGCAACTACCTAGTCATATAAGTACCTTAGATACTACAATGGCAAATCATGTATAGATTTTTTTTTTGTAATCAAGTTTTTATTGATGTCAAAAGCAAATAGCAAGGCAACCTGCTCCTAAGTTCTGGAATTCTTTGCCACCTATCCATTATTGTAAAAAAGTCCTACAAGAGTAGGCCAAAAAGAGAAAAATCTGATTTCACAATTACCACCTTTATAATTGATATATGGTGTGATTCGCCCATTTGACATTTGGCTAAGTAAAGTTCAATAAATAGGCAAATGTACTTTGTTCTCTAGTTTTATGTTATACACATGCATTTTAAGGCATTTCTAAAATGCTACAGAAAACCAGTACTGGGAGATACTCTTCCACTTAAATGTGTGCTTGCCAAGTGAACAAGATATGTAAAATTAAACAATAAATAACCCAGAAAAAAAAGGTTAATACTGAGTAGTTGTAACAAAACTCCTCACCAACTTGTCCTCCATATCTCTCCAATTAGATTGCCCAAGTGAGGAAAGAACAATCAAACCGGCAAAGAAATTTCCATTGTCTAAATTGGCCTATAATAAAGTGCTTAGAGTGTTAATGCCTTTGACTAAATACATGCCTCCAATTTATTAAAATCAAAAAGAATTAGTACATTATATATATTTGTTTACTAGCAAACTTGTTAACTGCAAACTTATGTTGAGTAATTTTTTTCATCAACTGTTGTGACTTTTTGCTACATAGCCTCTGATATTGGTTCACACATCATCTATATATCTGGCTGTATGTCTATATCTGTGCATTGTGGTTTTAGGGGTTCCTGGGTACTCTGTGTTACTTGTAAAGTCAAAATTTGGCCCCAGTAGCTTGAAGAGTACGGAAATGTCTAGGGAACTGAAAGACAGAGACATTTAATTTTATATTTCTAGGGTTACTTTTTAGTGCATATAGGGTATTTACAATTTACAGTTAAAGCAAATAAAATGAAATAGTATAAAATAAATAACACTATGAATAAATGTTTAAAAGAAAAGAGGCTTTACTACCAAACAGAAATGTTCACTTGAATTATAAATTCTGAAATGTTGTCTGGCACCAGCTGCTCCAGGAATCTTCTTCTGAGGATATGTTTTACACATTGACACTGACATTTCAGAAATACTTCAACCTTTTCAGGGATTATGAAGTCAGGTTTGAGTTGAAAATTGTTCAGTTAAGGAGGGTAATATAATGAATATATACAGCATATCAAAGTTCTGCAGCTGTATTTAAACATGTCCAAGATAAATGCTATGATCCAATAATATATTAATCCTCTTGACAGTTGTATATCAGAGTAACTCTCTGTTACACATTAAATTACTTTTTTTTATTTATCTTGCAAATAAAGGGTTCATCTAGTATAGTGTGTGATTTTATTTCAAGTTCTGCTTTAGAGCAAGAGATCTTTTTCCCCTTTGGGGCATTCAGCAAAGCTACCCACCAACATTTCCATGAAGAATGTGGATGTGAACAGTGATTTTATTTCCCCTCTTGTTCCTCGGGGATGCCTGTGGTGTGAAAGGTATGCCACCTAGATTGGTTTTCAAGTCGTCAGTTTTCTCCAGAAGTGTTTGTTTGATCAGTCAGTTTGGTGCATTTAAATATTCCAGCATACCAGTCTTGCTAATGGGATCTCATGCTGAGTGTTTTGGTTCAGCAATGCGATTTCCCTTATAGATTTTATCTTGGATCTATCCCTCTTATGACTTACTTCCTTACCTCGAAACATCTGTCTTCCTTATCTATAATTCTTTTGTTTTTATTATATTATTGTTGCCAAGACCTGAGCCTTTGTGTTCCACTCAAATCATACTGTGAGGTTATGAATTTAGATACATAGGACTTCCCTGATTATACATAAATTACTTTTATACATTTTGATTAATTGTAAATAAATTATATCACTATGCATCTAATGAAATATAAGATTCTATTTTTCTGCTGCTTATATTCAGTTTTAATGTTTCAGGTTCTTGGTGTATGTTTACTCTAATGAACAGAATGCTAATTTTGAAAGCAAATAATCTCATAATCATCATATAATCATTTCTAAGAGATTCTTTTTCTCTATTGTATAATTATTTATGTTGAAATTCTGATTAAAAAATAAAACAATTTTCCTGCAAATTTTAATTCTGCATTATATTCAGGACGTGTGTTGCAGTAGTTAAAGCAATGGACTTGATGCCACAAGGGAGTCTGTATAGCTCTCACTTTCCAATCCCAATGTGTGTCTAAATTAACGACTTAACCCACCATTTCTGCACACAGAAATTAAAAACTGTATATACAGTGGTGTGAAAAACTATTTGCCCCCTTCCTGATTTCGTATTCTTTTGCATGTTTGTCACACAAAATGTTTCTGATCATCAAACACATTTAACAATTAGTCAAATATTACACAAGTAAACACAAAATGCAATTTTTAAATGATGGTTTTTATTATTTAGGGAGGAAAAAAAATCCAAACCTACATGACCCTGTGTGAAAAAGTAATTGCCCCCTGAACCTAATAACTGGTTGGGCCACCCTAGGCAGCAATAACTGCAATCAAGCATTTGCGATAACTTGCAATGAGTCTTTTACAGCGCTCTGGAGGAATTTTGGCCCACTCATCTTTGCAGAATTGTTGTAATTCAGCTTTATTTGAGGGTTTTCTAGCATGAACTGCCTTTTTAAGATCATGCCATAGCATCTCAATTGGATTCAGGTCAGGACTTTGACTAGGCCACTCCAAAGTCTTCATTTTGTTTTTCTTCAGCCATTCAGAGGTGGATTTGCTGGTGTGTTTTGGGTCATTGTCCTGTTGCAGCACCCAAGATCGCTTCAGCTTGAGTTGACGAACAGATGGCCGGACATTCTCCTTCAGGATTTTTTGGTAGACAGTAGAATTCATGGTTCCATCTATCACAGCAAGCCTTCCAGGTCCTGAAGCAGCAAAACAACCCCAGACCATCACACTACCACCACCATATTTTACTGTTGGTATGATGTTCTTTTTCTGAAATGCTGTTTTCCTTTTACGCCAGATGTTACGGGACATTTGCCTTCCAAAACGTTCAGCTTTTGTCTCATCAGTCCACAAGGTTTTTTCCCAAAAGTCTTGGCAATCATTGAGGTGTTTCTTAGCAAAATTGAGACGAGCCCTAATGTTCTTTTTACTTAACATTGGTTTGCGTCTTGGAAATCTGCCATGCAGGCCATTTTTGCCCAGTCTCTTTCTTATAGTGGAGTCGTGAACACTGACCTTAATTGAGGCAAGTGAGGCCTGCAGTTCTTTAGACATTGTCCTGGGGTCTTTTGTGACCTCTCGGATGAGTCGTCTCTGCGCTCTTGGGGTAATTTTGGTCGGCCGGCCACTCCTGGGAAGGTTCACCACTGTTCCATGTTTTTGCCATTTGTGGATAATGGCTCTCACTGTGGTTCGCTGGAGTCCCAAAGCTTTAGAAATGGCTTTATAACCTTTACCAGACTGATAGATCTCAATTACTTCTGTTCTCATTTGTTCCTGAATTTCTTTGGATCTTGGCATGATGTCTAGCTTTTGAGGTGCTTTTGGTCTACTTCTCTGTGTCAGGCAGCTCCTATTTAAGTGATTGAAACAGGTGTGGCAGTAATCAGGCCTGGGGGTGGCTACGGAAATTGAACTCAGGTGTGATACACCACAGTTAGGTTATTTTTTAACAAGGGGGCAATTACTTTTTCACACAGGGCCATGTAGGTTTGGATTTTTTCTCCTAAATAATAAAACCATCATTTAAAAACTGCATTTTGTGTTTACTTGTGTTATATTTGACTAATGGTTAAATGTGTTTGATGATCAGAAACATTTTGTGTGACAAACATGCAAAAGAATAAGAAATCAGGAAGGGGGCAAATAGTTTTTCACACCACTGTAAGCTATTGTAACTTTTGGGAAATGCTTGCAGAATGCCCAGTAATCATGCTTATAGGCTGTATGTTATTTGATCAAAGACAGTTTTGTAATTCAACATGCTTTTGGATATTGCTGTATCAATATATTGTTCAATTCAGGCAGATGTAAAATCAAAACGCCATAAGTCAAAACCAAAAAAAAATTCTAAACTAAAGATCTTCTGATTGTTTATTTTATTTAAGTACTAGTCTCTCACAAGTCTTCCATAAATTTTACCTAAGTTCATCTTAATTATTATATCAAGTAAATGACAGCCATCACATACCTTTATTAGTTATGATTTGGTCTATCTTTAACATTTTTTCTGGCTATTAAGGACTTGCCTGTTTTCTCTTATATGTGTTTTGAAGTATGTAGAATTCATTTCTATTCTCTAAATTTATATTATGAAAGCAGTTAGGGATATTGAAATACCACAATTTGTAACACCACTTTTTGGACTATTGTCTTAGCATTGTCATGGAAGCCCAAACAAGCATGTGCCACATGTGACCTCACCAACAAGACAGTACAGACTGTACACTGTACACTGTGCACTTCCTGGACATCTGAAATTGGATTAAAAAAACAAAAAAAAAACAAACAAAAAAAAAAACTAGTGTGTGCTTAGAGCTATTCATGTGATATTATGGTAAAAAAGAATCTTTGCTTTAAATTATCAACAATTTATCATTACTGCCTTATGAGTGTCATTTGTTATTACTAACAACATATTTTCTGCTGGTCACTATCTCTTAACATAGGGCACATATAATTATGACGTAAGGAAAACACAAGAACGCACAACAATGATAAAAACATTAAAAAAATATGATTCAGATTAAGTACCTTAATAAAAATGGTTCTAACAAATTCATCACAACCTACTGCTTATTTTGTTTCTTCAGTGAATCCCTCCATTTTTTTTCTTCCAACAGCTAGTCTAACCTTTCAGGCACATTCCTACAATAGGCAAAGGAGCTGGCTGTCTAACATTCATTCCATTTTTTATTTATTTTTCTACAAACAGACAATAATCTTTACTTTTTATTACAATTGCATGACTAGACAGTCTCATCCTTATTCCCTAAACCTAATCACAAACTGCAAATACATTATTTAAAACCTCAAAAGTGTATAAGAAAATAGTACAAAAATCCTTGTGTGAAAGCTACCGATTAATGTGAATTTAATGGAATTCATAAAATAACTTGACTATGTTATTGAACAGGTTTTACCAATGTGGGCTAAGTTCTTCAGGATTTAAATACACTAATTTTATTACAGTTTGACATGTTACAGCATAAAGTTGTATTATCGTTTTTATTACAGATATTAAAAAGAATTAAAATGTCAAAAGAAAAAGCAAAACATACACACAAATGACAAAGTAAAAACCCAGTAAGAAGTAAAAACTATAAAAGGTGAATAGTTTTTGTCAGGAGTCATTCAATTTCTATAACAATAAAAAAAGAAACACAGTAAAAAAGATGAATGCAAAAGTTAATGCGCTAATCAAACAAATCCCTGCTATGTTCACCCTACACCGGTTGCCAAAAAAGTAAATCGTTAAATTAACCAGGATTGCAATTAAATCCAGCACAGTAGCTGTGATAAATAAATCTGTTAAAAAGAATGCCCTAAGGTTACATAAGACAGTGCTAGATGGTGACTGATTTAAACTTTTATAATTTTAAAAGCTTGCTTCTGCCTCTAAATTGCCTACAGGTTTGTGGTTTATAGTTCCAAAACCTAAAACATTAATTGATTAAAGATGTTGAGGAAAAGATGCACAGTGCATTTATTAGACTCCTCTGACAAATAGCAGTTCTGTGGACAGTGTCCCAACTCTGCCTTCTATTTTCTCAGTTTGTGCTCAATAGCTGTTCTTTGCCTACTAGTCTTCTAATTTGGTGTGGACCCTCGACTTTTCCCAGCATAATATTTTCTGTGAATCAGTTCATACTTGATTTATTAATTTATTTTAATTAGCACTTTTTAGTTAGTTGTCTTGGGGCCAATATACAGACCTGATGGCAAATTTCATAAATTGTGATGCTTATATTTATAGCTTGACAAAGTAACATTTAGTAAATTACTAAACCATATTATTTAAATAAGCACACAGCCCTAAAAACATGAAAATATAATTAATGTCTGTAGTTCTGTCAATGATGGTCTTTGCAAACCCTCTTTACAACACCATAATTCAAAGACTTTCACCTTTTTCATATGCTGTTTTTTCACTGTCCGTCATTCTTATGATATCAAATAACCATAGACTGAGCAAATGTTATTTTTGTATTTTACAACTTATCCTTTTGTTAGAATGTCTTATTTTCTTTCATCATTTTCTTCCCAATTACTCTTTGCTGAATGTCATGACTGTTGACAATTGATCCAATCAAAATATAAAAATCTTTCACTAATTCAAATTTCTTTTGGGTTGATTGGGAAGTTGATTATTTCAACAGCCAACATCTTAGTTTTCTCACTTTAAAATGCAGCTTAGACTTTGGTCTTTGATTTCCATCACTTCCTTTTGTGCAAACAGAATTCTTGCACCCAGTATTTACTATTATTTATCATATAATCTGAATCTGTAATGATCTGCATGACATAAAGACTAAAGAAATTTTAAGATGCTTTATAGGTTTTTCATACTGATTTGCATATATTGAACTCTTTTGTTTCTGTTTAATCTTCTGCATATTGACTACTCATCAAGGTGTTCTAGTACTCCGTTTACTTCTACTGTCTTATTGTATTATTAGAGTTCTGATTATTTTCATTCAAAGATCTTGCTGCAATTCATAAAACATGATTTTTGTTCTAAGGAACCATCTCCTGTCTGCAATAGCATCTCTTGTATGAATTTATGAAATTCACATATATATTTGGCACTTCTTCTTCCGAACATAGCTGAACATCAAGAATATCTTACTCAAATTTAAAATCAAAGCAATCTTGTTAATAAGAATTTCTGTCTTTGTAAGAAGTACTTATGAATGTTTTGAAATTATTTCAGTTTTTTTTTTGGTCCAGTTTCTCCTGAGTAATTCCCCTGCAAACAATATATGATGCACCTTTTTACTTGTCTTGAGGTCTTGTTATGTAAGACATCAACCTTTTGGGTTTCCCTCAATTTTTAGCCTTCTAGACCTTGTGAAAGGCGCTATATAGGCGCCTGACCCGACACAGATAGACAAGGATGCACGTATAAAAACACAGAGACTTTATTTTTCTCTTCAGCTGTGGGACACGTCGTCCCCGTGCCACAAAGTCCCAAAGCACAACATACACAATCCTTTTCCTTTCTTTACCACCACTCCTCCTC
This sequence comes from Polypterus senegalus, assembly GCF_016835505.1. NCBI lineage: Eukaryota > Metazoa > Chordata > Cladistia > Polypteriformes > Polypteridae > Polypterus > Polypterus senegalus. Next base: position 108,442,339 of record NC_053157.1, read on the forward strand.
CTCCTCCTCCTCAAGCTTCGTCTCCTTCCTCACAACTCTAGCTCCTCAAGTGGTGGCGGCTGGGCCCTTTTATTGCCCACCCGGAAGCGTTCCAGGTGACTAACCACCTGGTCCTATATGCACTTCTGGGTGGGGCTGAAGGCTCGTCCAGCTGGGCTGTGGGTAGCAGACAGACCCCCCTAGTGGCCACCCGGGCCCCAACCAAGCTGTGGAGGACTCCATCTCCCATGGAGTCCTGCTGGTGGTTGGGGAATCACCGCCGGCCAGGGAGGCTGCCACCAAGCGTCCCGGGGGAGGTACTGGACTGTCCATGGCGGCTCCCCCGGAACATAAGCAGCAGGGGCGTCCCTGCCGGACATGGGACCCGGCTGTCCTTCATAACCTGAACAAACCTTATTTTAAGGTTATTTTTAAAACAAATTATACTCTTATGATAAAGCATAAACCAATAGGTATCAGTAGCAGAAATGATCAGAAGGACTTGACATTGTGCATGCCACATCACTTGACCCCTTGGGTTCACCCCTTAATAGGATATGAAGGGTCAAAGTTATTCATTGGCACAAAACTTTGAAAAAACTGGTTTCAGTAACAGGCATGTGGAGTGTTTTGTGCTATTTCGAGGTTGCTGATCATGAACATAATATACTTGATATTAGATTTTTTACCAGTGGTCCTATCCCTGTATGTGTCACTCCCAGAAAGTTAAAAATGACAGATTTCAAACATAGGAAGGTGGGTATCATATTAGACAATAATAAGGTCAGTGATTTTAAATATGATTTTTTTTTTGATCCCTTAGTAGAAATCTAGTCTTCAACATAGCATCTATAATAAGGTGAAAATTACTATTGAGAATATTTAAACTTTTTTTTAATATTTCAAATATCTGATGCAACTACTATTATGTACTTATACCTTCTGAAATAAATCATTGCATTTGTTATGATCCCCGCCATTTAGGATGGGTTACACCAAGACTCTTTTTTTATAAATTTAGCCATCTACTATAGTCCAATTGCTTTCTTCCAAAACTTCTAGCAGACTCAGAAACTCATTGGTTTGAAGGAACTTTTCAAATGGCATTTCATTGACTCCAGGGGCCTCATGTATAAATGGTGAATACACACAAAAATGTTGCATACTAACGTTTCCATGCTGGAATCACGATGTATAAAACCTAAACTTGGTGTAAAGCCACGCACATTTTCATGGTAGCTCCAACCCTGGCATACGCAAGTTCTCTGCTCCGCCGTTTTGCAAACTGGTGGCACCCAGTGTCAAAGCAGTGCTGCTGTTCCCGTGTGGTTCCCCTTTTTTTTCCCTCAATGATGCCGGATTTATCAGATACTCTGAAATTAACCACATATCATTGATTACAATCAGGTGCCATAAATTTATTAATCTGTAACAATATAATAGTGCACAGAATGGCCAAACTATTCCACTGCCATGGCTGCTTTAGCGTTGTTAGAGGGCATCAGATCATACTGATTTCTTGGCACATGATGATGACTGGATTCTAAGTTGGTTTAGATTACCAGGAGCGATCCTCTTGGAGCTGTGTGCTGAACTGGCGCCAGCTTTACAAAGGCAGACTTTGCAAGTTCTGTCCACTCTCGGAGGAGCTTTTCATTGTGAACTGGCCGACGGATACGGTATTTCTCAGTCTTCACTGAGTCATGTCATGCCAGCTGTATGGGATGGTATTATCTGCTTGTCAAGCAGATATATAAGATTTCCGTACACTCTGGTTAAACAGGCAAACATCAAAGCGCAATTTGCAGCAATGTCCGGTTTTCCCAATTTAATCGGAGCAGTCAACCGCACACACATTGCTATAAAGGCACCCTCACAGAATGAATTTGTTTATGTAAATAGAAAGCATTTTCACTCTATTAATGTGCAAATCAGTGATGCGAAAATGCGTCTTACTAATGTTGTTGCAAAATGGCCTGGCTGAACTCATGATTCATTCATCCTGAAAAATAGTAGTTTTGGGAACAAACTTGAAAATGGTGCGGTGCATGATTACTGGCAAGATAAGACATTTATTACCTTTTAATCACAGTTGTACGTTATCTTTATGATGTAACTATATAACATGATTACTTAGGTGACAGTGGGTACCCACTGAAGATGTGGCTTCTCACCCCTCTCGCCAACCCACTGACTGAACAAGAGTGACGTTATACTGACCTCCACTCTCGGGCTCGGGCAGAGGTAGAACGTACTATATTGCAGCTTAAGGGCCGTTTGCGCTGCATGGATAAGACTGGTGGAGTGCTGCTCTATAGTCCACATGCTGCATCGTGTAAGCATGTAGCATTCTACATAATATGGCAGTCATTCGTAGCTTGCCCATATCTGAAGAGATGCGGTATGATGAACCTGACCCTGGACCACCAAATGATCAGCCACACTGGACAGCATTACAATCTCGAATGAATGTAATTAACAGAATGTAAAAACAGGTAAGCAGATGCATAATTTATTTATTCACAAATTCATTTAGTTTTTGATCAATATCAAACAATACTGCCTTTATATTTCACAGTTCATTGGCTACATCTCTCACCGCATCCACCATTGCATTTTGGAATTCCAGAACTGCATCAGTCAACACACGGCCAGATGATTGCCCAGTGGTTTCTGAAGCAGGGGTTTGTGAGCAGCCAGCTCCCGAAGATGTGGCCAGCACAGAAGCAGCTCCAGCTTTGTATCTAAAGATATTGTGATCTGATATTTTTAGATACAATAGTGGGGTCTTCTTTTCAAAGAGCTGAAAATAAATGGCTTTGCTGTTCTATCTGTTGATGGCCTATTTTGCAAGTTGTCTTGGGGTCATCATACTCTCGTTGTTGCACAACTGATGACACACTTCACAAATTCCCTGCTGCTCACGTTTAATAGCTTGACAAGCTGATGACAGTGAGAAATCCAGGGGTGTTGGGATGACCACTCTTTACATATAATACTTGTACCCCAAAAAGTCCAGAGTAATTTAGACAAATATTAAATGGGCAATCTAGATAGAGAACATAAACAATTTGTTTAAGTTATTGTATTCGGCACAGGCAATATCAAGGAAAATTACTTTGTGATATTCAGTTTCACTGATTCCATTTTCTTTAAATATTAAATTTGATAAATACAGTGGATTCATTCTTTTCAGGAACCCAGTTTGGTTTTCACATTCTGTGGTAAATCATAAAATCTAAATACAATCCACTTTACAGCATTGATTCTGATATTTGGCATAGTGATAATAAACATTATTTTGTAATTAACAGTATGATGTAACTTGACATTACTCTGGGTAATTTCAATGATTATTAATGATTTCATGCACATCAGTTTGATAATATATTTTATGTACATAACACCTTTAATTCAGTGGATATGTTTATCACGCCTATTTTAGTAGATTCCTATGAAGCCTATTCAATTATGCATTTTTAGTCAACTGAAGCTATGTGTAACCGTTACAAAATTTAAAAAGACAGTCTGTGTTAACATGCTAGTATTTGTTGCCATGGCCATCATAATTTCATAGTAGATTATATTTATAAACTGATTAGTTAGGAAGTTTAGATATCCATTATGACTGGTAAGGGGAGCGAGTTAGCAGATATGATGGAGAGAAGGAAATTAGATATATTTTGAGTGCAAGAGACTAAATGGAATGGGAGTAAGGCCAGGTGGATTCAAATTGTTCTATCATTGTGTGGATGGGAGGAGAAATGGGTTAGGAGTTATTCTGAAGGAACAGTATGTCAAGAGTGTTTTGGAAGTGAAGAGTGTCAGACAGAGTAATGATGAAGCTGGAAATTGGAGGTGTTATGATGAATGTTAGTGCATATGCACCGCAAGTTGGGTGTGCAATGGATGAGAAAGAAAACCTTTTGGAGTGAGTTGGATGAAGTGATGAACAGTGTACCCAAGGGAGAGAAAGTAGTGATTGCAGCAGATTTCAGTGGGCATCTTGGTGAAGGGAACAGTGGAGACGAGGAGGTGATGGGTAGGTATGGTGTCTAGGAGAGGAATGAAGAAGGTCAGAATATAGTGGATTTTGCCAAAAGGGTGGACATGGCTGTGGTGAATACATATTTTAAGAAGAGGGAGGAACATAGGGTTACGTCCAAGAGTGGAGGAAGATGCACACAGGTAGATTACATCCAATCCAGAAGAGTTGATCTGAACGAGATTGAACACTGCAAAGTGGTGGCAGGGGAAAGTGTAGTTAAGCAGCATAGGATGAGGAAGAGAGTGAAGGCACAGCTAAAGATCAAATGGTGGAAGTTGAAAAAGGATGACTGCAAGGTTGAGTTTAGGGAGGAGGTGAGACAGACACTGGGTGGCAGTGAAGAGTTACCAGACAGCTGGGAAACTACAGCAGATATAGTAAGGGTGACATCTGGAAAGAGGAAGGAGGAAAATGAAACCTGGTGGTGTAATGAGGAAATACAGAAGAGTATACAGAGGAGGAGGATGGCAAAGTGGGATAGTCATAGATATACAGAAAGTAGTCAAGAGTACAAGGAGCTAAGGTGCAAGGTGAAGAGAGAGGTGGTGAAGGCTAAAGAAAAAGCGTATGATGAGTTGTATGAGAGGTTGGACACTAATGAGGGAGAAAAGGACCTTTACCGATTGGCTAGACAGAGGGACCAAGCTGGGAAAGATGTGCAGCAGGTTAGGGTGATAAAGGATAAAGATGGAAACGTACTCACAAGTGAGGAGAGTGTGTTGAGCAGATGGAAAGAGTACTTTGAGAGGCTGATGAATGAAGAGAATGAGAGAGAGAAGAGGTTGAATGATGAGGAGATAGTGAATCAGGAAGTGCAACGGATTAGCAAGGAGGAAGTAAGAACAGCTATGAAGAGAATGAAAAATGGAAAGGGCTGTTGGTCCACATGACATACCTATGGAAGCATGGAGGTGTTTAGGAGAGATGGCAGTGGAGTTTTTAACCATTTTGTTTAATGGAATCTTAGAAAGTGAGAGGATGCCTGAGGAGTGGAGAAGAAGTGTACTGGTGCCGATATTTAAGAATAAGGGGAATGTGCAGGACTGCAGTAACTACAGGGGAATAAAATTGATGAGCCACAGCATGAAGTTATGGGAAAGAGTAGTGGAAGCTAGGTTAAGAAGTGAGGTGATGATTAGTGAGCAGCAGTTTGGTTTAATGCCAAGAAAGAGCACCACAGATGCAATGTTTGCTCCGAGGATGTTGATGGAGAAGTTTAGAGAAGGCCAGAAGGAGTTGAGTTGCGTCTTTGTGGACCTGGAGAAATCATATAACAGGGTGCCTCGAGGTGGAGCTATGGTACTGTATGAGGAAGTCGGGAGTGGCAGAGAAGTACGTAAGAGTTGTACAGGATATGTACGAGGGAAGTGTGACAGTGGTGAGGTCTGTGGTAGGAGTGACGGATGCATTCAATGTGGAGGTGGGATTACATCAGGGATTGGCTCTGAGCCCTTTCTTATTTGCAATGGTGATGGACAGGTTGACAGATGAGATTAGACAGGAGTCCCCGTGGACTATGATGATAGCTGACGACATTGTGATCTGAAAAAATAAACATTTGAAAAATCCGTAATTTAATAAACCACCAAGAAAAGTAACATTGCAACAATGCACGCTACGAACCAGCATACAATTGTCCGTGACTGAAAACCGGAGAAGCGCCATCGCGCCTTCTCCTTCCAAAGCGAAGGACGGGGTTGAACGGCGCTCGTTCAGTACGCACTGCCCGCTTATGTGCACACAACACCCCATAATGACAATGTGAAAAAAATTTACTTGAGATTTTTGCAAATTTATTAAAAATAAAAAAATTGAGAAAGCCTGCGGTGGGTTGGCACCCTGCCCAGGATTGGTTCCTGCCTTGTGCCCTGTGTTGGCTGGGATTGGCTCCAGCAGACCCCCGTGACCCTGTATTCGGATTCAGCGGGTTAGAAAATGGATGGATGGATGAAATTGAGAAAGCACATGTACATAAGTATTCACAGCCTTTGCCATGAAGCTCAAAATTGAGCTCAGGTGCATCCTGTTTCCTCCGATCATCCTTGAGATGTTTCTGCAGCTTAATTGGAGTCCACCTGTGAAGTCAATGGAATTGTCTGTAGACCTCTGAGACAGGATTGTCTCGAGGCACAAATCTGGGGAAGGTTACAGAAAAATTTCTGCTGCTTTGAAAGTCCCAATGAGCACAGTGGCCTCCATCATCCGTAAGTGGAAGAAGTTTGAAACCACCAGGACTCTTCCTAGAGCTGGCTGGCCATCTAAACTGAGCGATCGGGGGAGGAGGGCCTTAGTCAGGGAGGTGACCAAGAACCCGATGGTTACTCTGTCAGAGCTTCAGAGGTCCTCTGTGGAGGGAGGAGAACCTTCCAGAAGGACAACCATCTCTGCAGCAATCCACCAATCAGTCCTGTATGGTAGAGTGGCCAGACGGAAGCCACTCCTTAGTAAAAGGCTCATGGCAGCCCGCCTGGAGTTTGCCAAAGGACACCTGAAGGACTCTCAGACCATGAGAAACAAAATTCTCTGGTCTGATGAGACAAAGATTGAACTCTTTGGTGTGAATGCCAGGCGTCACGTTTGGAGGAAACCAGGCACCGCTCATCACCAGGCCAATATCATACCTACAGTGAAGCATGGTGGTGGCAGCATCATGCTGTGGGGATGTTTTTCAGTGGCAGGTACTGGGAGACTAGTCAGGATAAAGGGAACGATGACTGCAGCAATGTACAGAGACATCCTGGATGAAAACCTGCTCCAGAGTGCTCTTGACCTCAGACTGGGGCGAAGGTTCATCTTTCAGCAGGACAACAACCCTAAGCACACAGCCAATATATCAAAGGAGTGGCTTCAGGACAACTCTGTGAATGTCCTTGAGTGGCCCAGCCAGAGCCCAGACTTTAATCCGATTGAATATCTCTGGAGAGATCTTAAAATGACTGTGCACCGACGCTTCCCATCCAACCTGATGGAGCTTGAGATGTGCTGCAAAGAGGAATGGGCGAAACTGGTCAAGGATAGGTGTGCCAAGCTTGTGGCATCATATTCAAAAAGACCTGAGGCTGTAATTGCTGTCAAAGGTGCATCGACAAAATATTGAACAAAGGCTGTGAATACTTATGTACATGTGATTTCTCAGTTTTTTTTTATTTTTAATAAATTTGCAAAAACCTCAAGTAAACCTTTTTCACGTTGTCATTATGGGGTGTTGTGTGTAGAATTCTGAGGAAAAAAATGATTTTAATCCATTTTGGAATAAGGCTGTAACATAACAAAATGTGAAAAAAGTGATGCGCTGTGAATACTTTCTGGATGCACTGTATATCCAGGGTGTCCCAAACCTGTTAAAGGCAGCAAGTCTAGTTTTTATAAATGTCACCCTACTTAAAAGTGAAATTGTCAGTATAACAGTATACATTTAAAATGACTGAAATACTATCACTTTTTATAGGTACTTTTGGTGAAGTAGAGATCTTGTGAAAAACAGGACTGTTCTTTAAGGCAGGACATAGTGATTAGACGGTTGTCAAATAAATGTAAATAATTCAATTGCTTCCAGTTAAAAAAAAATCAGATACTTTTCTGCCACTGTCCTGTCCACATATAATTTAGTTGTGTGCATACTGAATTTTGTTTTACAGGTTATTATTGGCAAAAGGTATATCATAAATAAATTATAACAATGTAGCACATTATCATATAAAGTATGTCCTGTATGCTTATAATAGAAGCTGGTACACGAGATTAAAAAATAGCTAATAGTAAATGTTAGCAGACTGTAATAAGGCACCAGTTGTCTCACTATTGAGAATATGGTCCTATTAGAAATCATTCTTTTAAATTTTGAACTGGAATATCATTAACACTAATGTTATCACTAATGCAAAACTATTCTCAAAACATCATTAAATACTGTATTTACAGCAAAGTAAAACATTCAGAATTGTTCCCGTTCTGGTCATTTTTAGGTATTAAACCACTCATCTGCTTTTTATTTCTGGGTTTTGTAATTTTGTGAGCTTCTAGGTAGACCCTGATTTGTTTGTTATACTGAAACAGTATTATCTTAAAGTTACAAAAACATCATACACACTGACATTTGAGACCCGCTAGCTACTGGGCAATCACAGATGTTCATCTTTTCAACTCTGGGACATTTTGCGGCCCTCCAGAACCTCATATTCTGACAGCAGCAGGAGAAGATAACAGCTGGAGCACTGAGAGAATATTAGCTAACTGTTGTGTTTGTCTCTGTCAGCTTTATTGTGGATCTCCTGGCAGAGCCTGATTGTGTTTTGTGCTGAATGTTTCTTTTATACAAGCTAAGGCTGAAAATGTTAAAAAGACAGAAAGAAACTTACCCTAACCTGTCCCAGTCTGAGCCAGCAGATAAATATTTTGGGAAAATCCATTCACTTGTTATGGTTATATGGTTGTAGTTGTGACTTTGAGGCGGTGCCACTGTAAGCAGAACAACTTTTCCACAGTGCATTTCCTAGCACTGAACCTGAAACATCCATGAAGTTGATACTCCTTGCAAGTTCACAGTTTTATCAGTTACAAAAAAAAAAGTGATCTCCTTTGATTTCTCTTCACATCTGACACCCTGCATTTCCTGAATGAGTCTTGTAGCTTTTCTTTGAATTTAATCTGTAGTTTTGAAGATGTTCTTGGAATAGGGAGTCCAAAATCCCACATGCAATTCCAGATGTGGCTTCAATTGTGCCTTATTCCATTTAAGTATAACACCATTGAACTTGATTTCCAACTATATATTATATAAACATCAAAGTGTTGCTTTTAATCATGTAGTGTACACTGCCTGGCAGAGGACAGTGGTTCATTAGGACTCCTACTTTCTAATTCCTGACTGACCATATTGTGTGCTAGCTTATTAATATTAAACTTCATTTGCCACATTTCTGTTTAAATGTTAATTTTACCCAATAGCAGTGAATCTTCTGACTTTTCTATTTCTGCTAATCCACCTTATTTAGCATCTGCAAATTTAACAAATTTTTAGGTCCATTATTCCTTTGCAGCAAGGAAATCTTGTGTATATTGTGTACTTGTTTACATGTTTTTAATAAAATTTTTCCTTTTAAACAATCTGATTTTTGACCCCCTGTACTTTGTGACTAAACAGTTAATAAGACAATAGCCACTTAGCTATGATAGCAAACATATTGCACAAAGACAGAAGTTTAATCAATGGGCAGTAATCGGACACAAAGGGGGGAAAGTAAGAGAATGTTTGAGACAACCATGTCAAAACTAATTGGGAGATGGGAAACATACAGTAATTGCTTGTATTTCTGGGTTTTTGCTTTAACTTAATTCCCTTAGCCTTTTTAATCACATCAATGAAGATTTTGAAAACAGTCATACAGAACAGACCTGAGTCTGCTATGTTAGCTCTGCAGTTCATATAAGACCACTTCGTCATTTTTTTCAAAATTACAGATTTCTTAAGGCAGAGGCATCATTTACTGAACTAAACTATAATTTTTATATGGATGTAAAGAAATTATGGCTAAAACACATATTTGCCTTAAGATACAAATGCATTCTTTTAAGTGTCTACTTTGTACTTATGTTCTGCCTAAATTTAGCTAGAAATGGTATACAGGAGAACTGTACAATTATGTAAGTATAATTGTTTTAAAGGAATTTCAGGCAAATAAAGACAAAGGCTCCTCACAATACTGTACATTTAAATTATTAGTATGATGTTGCATTTGATTCCTTCAGAGTTTGTACCTTGTATGTTGAGCACGTGACCTTTCTTGCAGTGTGTTTCAACATAAATTAATAAATATTTATACAAATTAAACGTGCAGCTAGCACTAAACCTTGCAGAATCCCAATTTAGACCTGAAATAATTCTAAAAAAAAATTGTGGTAGTGTAATGAGGGTTTTACTGTGTTTGACGTAGTTGTGTACTTAATTGCTTCGTCTGCTCCCTGAATCTCGCAATTTGAAGTGTTTTTCTTATACAATTAATCTAGAAAATTAAGTCTGTTATATTATAATATAGTCTATTATATATAGAAACCCACAGGTTTGAAAGTCAAGGTAAGTAATTGTGAATGTTTTCCTTCAGCTACTGTAAATGCTGCTTGAACATATAACTGAAAAATACTATTTAAAGGTGATGTCCTTGGTCTTTTATAACTCCTTTTTCCAACCAAATACTAAGTTTATTAAATGCAAGTTTTGGTTTTTGTTTTAGCACCTTTACCTTTTTATTGATGCTATGAAATTCCACAGCCTGCTAGATATTGCTATATAAAGCCCTACACTGGTATATTCATGCAAATGTACTGACACTGAGGCTTGCCAGAAGCCATCTGCATATACAGCATGCAACAACATTAATTGTTCAGGTCCCTGAACCAGTTATGGGAATATATTTGACAGTAGCTCAACATATCCTGCACTCTATAAGACTCCAGGAAGAATAAAATAGCAACCCAAATTAGTAAATGATACAGCCAAATCCATTGTAACCTTAAAATAAGTTACAGGTATCTTTTTTTTAGTATGTAAATTTTAAGATTTTTTTTGTAATACATCTTAAATAACCTGAAAATGCATTCAGGATATCTTCAAGTAAGTTCGTTTAATTAAACTTGAGGTATATTGAAATACATTTTAAGATATTTCAATAAGAGGGGAAACCCATTTTAAAATGTTGTGAAATGCCAAGTGAAATTATTTTTTAGATATGTGGAAATTAATTTCAGATATTTCAAAATATATTTCTGATATCTTGAAATAACCTGGTTATTTCAAAATGTATTTAAATTGTAATTAAAATGTCTTAAAACTCTTAAGACTCTTATTTGAGATATCATGGATATACTATACTTATGTCAAATTTCATGATATCTTAAAATAGGTCTTCTCCATTTGAAACATACTTTTCTTGTTATTTTAATATATTGTATCTGAATATCATTTTGAAATTTTTCATTGCAATTAATCCATCCATCCATTATCCAACCCGCTACATCCTAACTACAGGGTCACGGGTGTCTGCTGGAGCCAACACAAGGTGCAAGGCAGGAAACAAACCCCAGGCAGGGCGCCAGCCCACCACAGCAATGCAATTAAATATATCTCAAATATATTTCTAGTTTTCTCAAAATACCTTCTTTAAAAAAATGTTGAGACAGAAGAAATCTATTTCAAAATAGCTAAAAATCAAGTTTATTTTAGTGTGTCTTCAAATAAGCAGGCAGTCCTTTTGGAAAAGTGTGGAGATTTTAAGAGATCAGTAATCTTCAAATATGTAGCCATTCAGTTTAAGACTTTGTAATATGTGTTTGAAAAAGCTTGAAATATATTTTGGACATGCCAAAAATGTACTACAGATATCTTCATATATAGTGGAATTTATTTCATGATGTCTTGTGTTTTATTAATTTATTTCAAGATGCTTTGTGCTTTTAATCTAAAATGTTGAACCTTATTTTTGAATATCTAAAATTCATTTGGAGATCTAAGTGTTAATTGGGATGGTCACTGGACAAGTAGCTATTCTAAAGACACAGCTGGCTAAAGTTTAGTTTTGCATGTACCATGAAATCATAGTGTCAGACTACATTTAGTTTGGACAGGGTATGAAACTCTCTCTTTGCAACCTGGAGGTAGCCTTCTAGGTAAGCATTAATTATTATCTGTGCCAATGAATCCATTTTGAAACATTTGCATATACAAAAAAAGAATCATGGCTATAGCTGAGTAGCTGCACAAGTAAACAACCTTTTTGTCACTCCTCTGAATAGATCATAATCTACTCTATTGTTTACAGCAGCATTTGAAATTAACTTCAGCTACAGAAGAGTAAAGGCGGAGTTAAGTCTGAAAGATGTTTTGACTATTTTCTGTGTATTTACTAGTTAATGTGAAGATAGTAGTAGTGATAATTAACACCTAGGTGATAAAAGCTGCCAAAATATTTATATTGTAATACATGGATTTGTTAGCTTTGGCTGTGTATTACTCATAGTTTAAGTTTATTGAGAAAACATTAAAGCTTTATTTTTATTACCAGATGCTGTTACAGTGATGTTTTTCAAATGTGTGGATTACCCTAGCATCAGATCTGTGTAAAGGGAGTTACAGTTTTAGAGCTTAATGTAAGACTAAATTATGTCACCCTCATTGGTAAATGGCATAATGTTGGTAATAGGTAGTTTATATTTCCTATTTTAAGATCATATTGAAAAAAGTAACACACAAACATTACTGATGAAAAAGAAAAAGTATTTTATTTATTAATCTCTTGCAAAGTGTTCTTGAACTAGAATAAAGAGCCCTTAAAATAGTCCATAAGTGGCACCGATGAGAATTAGCAATTGAAATCTCTAATCATGTGTTTTCAAAGCATATGTTGACTCTTAACAGATATTGTTTTCTTGGACCCAAGCAAACATCACTTTATTGGATCATAAGTGTCAGAAGCTGTAGAGTGCCCAACGTTCATTGCATCTCTCATGAAAAAATTTTCAATAAATCTTAATTAGAAATTAATTCAGCTGAAGTCATAAATACATTTTCTGTTAGATTTTAAATTTATCACTTGCTTTTCTAATTCTTATTTCTGCATTTTTTTTTTTATTAAAATGAAAAGTTCAGTTCACTGGATTCCAATTATAAAGTAATAACCTTGACCTTTAAACTAAATATTTAATTCTTATTTTTCACTCATCGCATTGAACACAATGCAGAAAAATAAAAAAAATGTGCATATAATAGTATTCTTTGAAAGCTTGTATTTTTGTAATTGTGCACTCAAAGCAGCAATTGAGAGTAAGCTATTATATGTAGTATAAAGCTTCCATATGAGATCACAAAAATGTAGGACAAATCACACATCTGAGGGCATTGCTGCAAGGTTGAAAAAAATGCAAACTAATGATTTATCATTTAGCAATTTAGCATTGACTTTTGTGGGTTTTGTGATGCCTAAAATAATTAAACTGTGCTTTTTTGGATGCTGCACTGTCATTCTGTTTCAATCAGTAATGTCAGTGCTGCAATGATGTTAATGTTCAATATTCAGGATAACAGCAATAACAGAGTAAGGTGGCAGTATTTAGAACAGATCATTAAAAACAAAAGTAGAGGTACTTCAAACTAAAGTAACTATTAGCCAAAATCAGGCAGAGAGTGTTAAGTTTTAAACCCAGATGTTGTAGGTTCAAATCCTGCTACTGATACTTTGTGACCATGAGCAAGTGACTTAGCCTTCCCATGCTCCAATTGGAATATGGAATACCAAAAGAAATGTAACCAATTGTTTCATAAACGATGTAAGTTACCTTGCATAAAGGTGCTGGCCTAATACGTAAATGTAAGAAGTCAAATGTAAAACAAAAATTGATGGCCATTACCATAAATACAATTTCATTTACTGAAAATTGTTTTACCTCATCACAATGTGACTCGTCCCATGTATACAACCTAATGTAAGTTCCGGACAGCAAAGTTTGCCTCCTGGACACCTCATGTAGATCTAATTTGTGCAGCCACTTTCTAATGGTAGACTCATGCACTTTGAACATCAACAGTTGCAGGAGTTATCCGGGGTTCTTGAAAACCTCTTTCTGCATGTCATGTTCTGCTATTGGGCTGAATTTGCTGTAGAGACTCAGCTTGGAAACCCTGACACTTTGAAATCTTCTCCACTTGAAGATTATTCAAGTGGTGGAATGTTTAATTTCAAATTGTTTGGGGATCTTTTTAAATCTCTTACCAGACTAATAGGCATATATAACCTCCTTCCTGAAATTCTCAGAGCTATTTTGATTTAGGAATGGTGATAAGATGTACTTCAACAACAACAAGCACACTAATTGTGCCAAGTTTAAGGACAGGTTCCTTCATGTTTCCTCATAAATTATGTTCTGTTCATTTTCACCTAATCTGGTGCACCTGATTTTAATTTTAGGTATATTTAGGTAGTACAGTGAAATTTAGCAAAACCGGCACAATGGTAAGTCTGTCTGTTTTGATCACGCCATGAATTTAGGAACCTCTGTTCACTGGATATGCTAGCCCCTAATGTCACTCTTTTCAGATCCACCTTGATTTTGGATGTTTAGTCGTTTTATATATACAGATACTATTTAAATGAAGATTAAATGTTAATTTGCCCACATACTGTATGTTAAAAAAAAAAAAAATCCAGTGTATACTTACTTTTTCAAATGATTGTATGTTACATTTCCCAATTTTAGCAGGAGGTGTAATTTGTTTAATAATTATTAAATTTTAGAACTTTAAAAGGCATTTATTTTACTATACCTATGCCCTTTCACACAATGATAAACTCACTTTCTCCCTGACAAATTTAGTTGAATGAAGAATAAGAAGTCATAACATCATAAGAGAAGGCCAAAGCATATCTGAAACTTTTTTAAACCTATGTTTCCTTAATTTAGAATATATGTAACTACACAAAATATTATATTGAATATGTATCAGTTATATCTGACAGGAAATTATGAACTTAGGCTCCTGTGGCAGTCCAAGCATGTTAAAGTTTGCTATGCAGCCTGTTAGTATTGTTAGATTGGTCTTGCTATGTTCATATTCCCTCTCCTATTTTGTTACACCATTATATCCCTAATTCTGTCTTTTGTTCACTTTTTTAGTTTTAGTTTCTTTCTGCCATATTTACATGTCAAGTTAGTGAGATTGTCTTGTTACAGGATTGCTACTAGAAATACATCTTGTATACTCTATTCGTTTGTTTCTCTGAAACCTGCATTAGTCTGTCCAAGTGTGTTTACAACTGTTTGATAGACAACATGTACTCCATTCAAACTGGGTTTTGGGAGTTACAGATAGAGTAGTATTCATGTTATCAGTACATTGCTTTTTGTCCAATAGTGATTCTGCTGTCATTCTCATTAATATCTAGTGCTGCTGTCCATTAATTGTAAGCATAATAACTATTTATAGCAAGCATATGTTTTCTAGATTTCACTGATGCATCCTTTAGACAGCAAAATATTTTTTTTCTTTTTACTGTGCTTACTCTGAAACTTTTAACCAGAGGTAATTCTGTCAGTTAATTGTCAAACAATGTAAAAATAAATATGGCATGTGATACGGTCTCATATGATATTGGTCAATCTGATATCATGGGCTTCCTGATGTTGCAGAACAAATTAATGGTTTTCTTCCAAGACAGTCATTCAAATTCAACTAATCAGCTTTTACACTTAGTGTCTAACATCATAAGGAATAGATTTATGGTCAAAGGCAGATGATTTCACATATTATAAACCACAGATTTTTATTTGTAACTTTGGAAAAGTGTTCTTATGAATGAAAAAAGTCTCTTTATAGCAATAGTAGAAGATTTTGTGGTCATCCTGGTTTGAGGTCAGAGAGTGAATTTAAAGCTGATTGTTTAAAGGTGAATGACTGCAGAGAGAAATTCTAAAATGTATATCCAACCAATATGCAAAATGGCACCACTCTAAGCAAGAATTTATCAAAGTACATAACTCACTTTTGTTTAAAAGAAAAACTCAATCTACTTTCTTAATGTACTCCTTACCCATTTCTATATTTCTTGTTCAGTGATGCTTCCTCTTTCTGAAAGTAATGTTTTTAAGGTGTTATTTTTCGTGTTAAATTAGTAGCTTCTGACAGTATAACAGCATAAGCAACACCTGCACTTAAATAATATTCTTAACCCTCTTAATCTAATTTAGAGTTGCTGAGGCCACAGCCTTTCTGTAACGTAAATAGCTGACATTGTTATCAGTTGGTTTTTTAAGGTAGTGCTAGGAAAAATAGAAATTAAGATTAATAGATTATTTCACATAAAGAAGTGTTATGCATTGATTGTATAATGTGTAATATTGGATTGAGCAAATAGAAATAATAGAAATACTTATAAACCTTACACCTTTTGGGGCAGTAGGCAACAACTCTCATTGTTTAGTTGCTCATATACCACGTTTTAATTTTTTGAAACACAGAGATATACCTTTACAAAACAGGACCACACAAAGGATTTTATTTCTAGGAAATAAGAGTAGACAAAAAATTGCAGCATGTGGAATGAAGATGTGCTCGGAACACCCAGAAGATATCTCAATTGTGAAGGAAGTAAGAATTCCAGTTAAATATTATGCAATATCTTAGGCATTGTCAGAAAAGGGACCAATGCCTTCTTTAAATAACAATGACAATCAATTTCTTGTGTAGCCCAAAATAACACATGGAATGCCTCAATGGACTTTAACAGGTCCCGTTTTTTGACAGCCCCCAGTCTTGCGTTTGAATGTACTGTTTATCTTTGCCACACCTTCACACCTGGCTATTTTGCTGTTCAGATCTTATCATGCTCCAGTCAAGTAATGAAAAAGGGCAAAAAAAACAAATTTGGAGTGTTCATTTAGTGCTGGGTTGTATTTTGGTCTGTTATAGTTCTGTCAGATATTTTTGAATTCTTTTTGCTGTTCTATCTTGCCTTGTGTTTTGACCTTTATCTCCTTTGACACCTTATTTGCAATTGCTACCTTATTCGTTATTACTTACAACAGTCTGCAGTTCCAGCTCATCTGTCACTACAGTAATCCCTCCTCGATCGCGGGGGTTGCGTTCCAGAACCCCCCCACAATAGGTTAAAATCCGCGAAGTAGAAACCATATGTTTGTATGGTTATTTTTATATATTTTAAGCCCTTATAAACTCTCCCACACTGTTTATAAATATTCCCCACACAGTTATACAGCATAAACCCTTTGTATTCTCTTAGATATTAGGTAAGATTCATTGAAATTATGTATGTAAACACACTGTTTATATACAGTAAAACCTAAATATAATTTTAAAGATATAGAGCATCTCCGATATCACATATGTTACAGACATTACGATAGACAGGTCACCAGCAATAAATACGTACAATGCAAGAAAAATTGTATAAAGTAAATGTGTGTACAGTGACACTAAACGTACGTACATGGTCTAAGTACTGTAAGTAGAAAATTAATTATGGTTAATCACCAACAATGATACGACGACTTGTCCGATAACGATGAGCTTAATTTTACTGCACAACAAAGGAGAGCGTTATAGCCCTTCTAAAGGAGCCTCTTCAGGCGGCTGTGTAGCACCGCCGTTGTTCTTCTTTCGGCAGTCTTCAATCCAAATCCCTAAAGCAGATTCCATCCGGACTACTGCCTTATTACGTCCACTTACAACTCGTTTTGCGCCCTGGTTAAAAGGACACTGTGGCCGTGGATCTTGTATTCTTTTCCTCCTTTTTAAATAAAAAGACTCATGGACTCATTGATGCTGTAATGGCGTCCTACAGCGGTGTAGCTTTTCCCTTCCTTCAACATATCCAAAACTTTTACCTTTTCCGCAATCGTTAGCATCTTCTGTTGGCGCTTGGGCACAGCCCCTGAAGCAGTATCAGGAGCAGATCATTTTCGAGCCATAAAGAAGGGCTTGACTACGCACAAAGATAAGTACAATTTAACGAATTTGTCACTCCGTCGCTGAGCCAGTCAGCACACAGGAACTTAACTGCGTGCTCTGATTGGTTTGCTTCTCAGCCATCCGCCAATAGCGTCCCTTGTATGAAATCAACTGGGCAAACCAACTGAGGAAGCATGTACAGGATGTAAAAGGACCCATTGTCCGCAGAACCTGCGAAGCAGCGAAAAACCTGCGCTATATATTTAGATATGCTTACATATAAAATCCACGGTAGAGTGAAGCCGCGAAAGACGAAGCGCGATATAGCGAGGGATTACTGTATTTGAATTCTGCTAAACATGGTTGCACTTTCCATCTGCCATGATAGGAGGCCAGAAAATTAAGTGGTTATACATTTCTTTTTTATCTAGACACTTCTGCAAATACTGTATATTCTGCTATAACATTTTGTTTGCGACATGGCCATCACAATTTTATGTGTTTTGTTTGGTCTGGTTGCCAAGCTGCTGCTGTGGGACTGGGACTGCATGATGCTTGACACAATTACTGCGACAGCATAAAGTTCAGTGTTCTCTTCCTGGTCGCCCAATTTTATGAATATTTTCAATAAGAAACCCTTGGTGGTTGTGTATTATTTGTCTATGTTACTGGTTTCAACCCCCTTTTGTTCTCGACCAAAGTTAAAAAGATCACTTT
Source organism: Polypterus senegalus (assembly GCF_016835505.1). Taxonomy (NCBI): domain Eukaryota; kingdom Metazoa; phylum Chordata; class Cladistia; order Polypteriformes; family Polypteridae; genus Polypterus; species Polypterus senegalus. Next base: position 108,460,536 of record NC_053157.1, read on the forward strand.
TTTGACTTTCTGGTAATAACCAACTGGTTTTCTGATTTTGATCCATCGCCTGTTTCTTAATTAAAAAATAATAATTATTAATAATTTTTAATAATTAAAAAATTACTACTACATTTAGTACACATTCCTTATTTCTCATTTTCCACAATGCAGGGTGAACAGCCGTCTCTTTACTCCCTTTTGGTAGGTTCAATCTTGAAAAAGCATGTCTTGATTTAATGAAGGATTAGTGGATGCCTTGGAATTGGGGTCATTTCTTTGAAGTCACTGCAGTTGTCAGAAACCTCTGCAGTAATAAATAAGTGTTGCATGAGCAATTTATAAGTTGAAACAATGCATGAAAGATGCTTGTTACAAGTTAATATAGAACAAAAATATCAACAGTTTTTAGTAAAAGTATATATTTTATTGAATATCCATTTTCACTGATGTGGGAAATTGCTATGGATTTTTATTATTTATGTAATTTTGTGTCAGCAGCAACATACTACCGCAAATTTCTTTGTGGTAAACACTGTCTAGATTTCAGGATACCTACACCATGCTAATATTATTGCTCGCATTTACCTTTTCTGTTCTTAATTAGAGAACAATCTTGCATTGCATGCATTTTGCTCTTATAGTGATTTATATCATTTTTGGTAATAGTGTTTTCACCTCCATTTTTGCTGCTGTTCACTCTATTGTGTTGGAGCTGGTTGTGGAGTTAGTTTTGTATAGGTAAATACCCACTTCTGACCACAGAGTCACACAAAAAGCAAAACTCCATGTGAACTCCTTTTTTCGTCTTGGCATTGTATATGCTAGGAAGTTTAATAAGTGTACTATTTTTCTTTTTCTTTACATTGACACTTCTCCCCTTTTATTTACCATCTTTTCTTTAGTATTCAAGCTTGTAAGATGTGCTGTTTATCCAAAATAAAAATATAGTATCTACTACTGTGCTATGTACATAGTTAATTTCAGCATAGTGACTCAAACGTTTGTGCTGCTTCCTGTTAGATATATTAGCCCTAGGTTTGATTCCTGTGTTCAGCCATTTTCTCTGTGGGTTTTTCCTCCTACACTATCTATAAAACTTAAGTTTATCAAATTTTAAATTGGATCTGTGTGTGTATGTACATGAGAATGCCCCCTGTGGTGGATAGATACCCCATCCAGGGTTATCTATCCTTGTTCACATTGCTGCCAGGAAAATCTCTGTCCCTTCCATGATTCTACATTGGATTAATAAAGAATGAAAATGTATATACTGTATGTATTAAATTGAAGGGGAAAAAGTGGTTTACACTGCTGCCTCACATCCCCTGGAGTCAGACTTGAATCTTGGTCTTGTCTTTGAGTGTGTAGACAATTGACGTAATCCCCATATCTATGAGGGTTTTCCTTGATGATCCTTGATTTTCCTCACACATCCAAAAGGATATTTATACAAGGATAATTGAAGACCTCATCTTGTCCCAATGTAATTGAGTTGACCCCACCCCACTGGACAATTTTCCTGTCCAGCACTTTCCCCTGTCTTTTACCTGAAGCTGCTTGAACATGCTCAAGCCACCCTTCTGTGGAAGGATAGATTATTAGATAAGTAATAATACAATTAATATGTGATCCCCAAGAAAAAACTAAGAACAAGCATTTACATTCTATAAGAATAAAATGTATATGAAAGACCTGACAGCTTGTATTCATAATCATAATTTGTGGCAATGCTAATCTGTCAGTGGCTTCGAAAATTGGCTGCCTTAATATTTGTCTGTGCCCGGTGAACAGGCTAAGCTTATATTTGATCCTCAAATTTGTAAACAGTAGCTCTCTAATGTCAGCTAATCAGTAGATTTTGCTAGATGCCTGACTACTTCTCCAAAGAGGGCAAGAGACTTTTAAACCCAGGAGGCCAAACTGCTATCACTCGGTCAACACTTGCATGTTTAGAATGTCATGCTCAATAAATCAGACTTTGGAAAGCTACAAGCTACTTTTTGTCTTTGTTTTAGCTGTGAGCAAGAAGGAAAGTTACCTTGCAGAAATCTCCAGTTTTTATCTTGCATTCCATCAGTACCCATGCAGCATGAGATTATGCCTGATAAACTCCGACACAAAATTGTGAGGTCTTGCTAATTAGATTGACAGCTAAGCTACAAGATATGAGGGAAATTTTACTCATAAGAAAATATTACCCTCTCAAAATAAAATGGAAAGAAATTAAGCTGCTCACAGGATTTGCTAAACCATATTTTTCATCTGTGATGTTTTTTCAGGTTAAGTACATTGTAATAATATTCAAGGGATTTTAATCATATTTACACATGTTACTTAAAAAAATAAGTTATATTATGTAAAAAAAGTTTAAAATCAAAACTGGCTTGATGTGATGTGGACATATTTGTGTGTGGCTGCTAATGCGAAGGTTATGGTGGGACTCGGGCATTGTAGGAGTCAGAATACCTTCATCACAATCACAAGACTAGCTTTGAATGTGAAATAACCTCTTTTGGAAGAATCATTAGTTGGGGGTGGTTTTGCAGTTTTACCATATGAACAATGTTAAATATTAGACAAGTCGATCAATTTTTAATACTGTGTGCTGTAGATATGTTTCCCTAAGGACAAGCCTGTTGCAGAGTAACTTGCAAGAAATGGCAAAAGGGGAAACCCATTCCTTGATTCAGCTTAAAAAAATCCTGCTGAAAAATATCTATCATTTTCATAGCCATTTTATAATCTGGTTTATCAAATTGAAGAAGCTGGGAAGCTGCAACCTACTCTGCAAGCACAGGTCATCAGATTGGAAGAAACCCGGAAAAGGGCACAGGTCCACTGCATGGAGATGGACCTACAGCCACTCACACTGAGTCACCAGTTGACCTAACAAGCACAGAGAGAAACGTTAGAACTTGCAAGATGTTTGTGAATGGAATACTGTTTTTTAAAAAACAAAATATTCAAAAGCAACACATATGCAAAAAAAAAAAAAAAGGGTAGTGTGGCTAAGTTGTGAGCGTATTGTACTTAAAACCACAGGGTGTCAGGTAATGCTATAATCTGCCACTTATACTCTGATGCTCAGCAAGTTACTTAACCTGTCCAGTTTGAAAAGAAACACTACAATTGTTGTGATGTATTTTGGTGTAGTCAGTTGCCTAGCATAAGAGAGTTTTCCAAAAAAATGCATTTATATTGAAAAAAACTTTTCTGTAAATTGCCCATTTATGAGTGAGTACGATTGTGTGCAGATTTATTCTATAAACTAGCATCCCAACCAGGGTTGCTTTTTACTATGCAGGCCCTTACATGCTCCTGAGTTTGATTTAGTGGATTTTAAAATCGATGTTTGCACTTAAAAGAAAGTATTTAAATCCTTAATAGTAGTAATTTTAAGACTGTGGTTTCTTATATGAAAATAAGACTTAAAAATGCAAATAAAATAGGATAGCATAAATGCTAATTATTTGCAGAGTTCTGGATTTGTTTGCATTATTGCTTTCCGAAAGCTTAGAAAAGTTTACATTTCCATTCTTCATGTTTACATTATTCACACAAATGTTACAATAGCCATCTCTTTTTCGCATATGGTGAATTATCTTCAGATTTGGCTTTTATGCATTACTTATGCCTGGTGGCATTGTTATAGATTGTTGTAGGGATTTATTTAGATGAGCACAATGTGCAGGGGGTTTCAATTGTACTACTTTTTTGGCAATGATTAACAAAGATTAAAAGACTTTTTAATTCATTTCATGTTGCATTTCTGAAAAAGCTGGAATTATAAATTAGTTTTTCATTGCTTATTATTGTTTTTAAGCATCTTTTTAAGTTTAATACATGTGCGTGTGTGAGTTTGAGCATGTGGGTGTGTGAACGTGAAACTTAAGAAGCGCTGAACAGTATCATATGCAAGCTACACAGCTGCACTGAATCAGCATATGCACTGTCTTATATCATAGGTTTTCTTTCATCTGCTGGTTTAGACTACAATTAAGATTTGTTCTATTAGGCTCAACTTCACCTACTAATGTACTGATCTTTTTATTACTTTATAAATGTCACATATTTCTCAAAAATAAGATTGTCTTATTGGAGACAAACAAATTTAAACATACCTTATTTTTCACTATAGAATCCTTGAGTTTCTTCATTTCCATGAGATTGGAACACATGTTTCTAATACAATTCAAAAGGTAAAAGTAAGATTAATAAAATATTTGCCTAGACAACAATATGCAAAACAAGGTGGCTTTTGTACAAGAAAATTTGAGATTTATATACAAATAAGCAGTATATTTGTGTGTACAGATTTGTAAATATGTATCTTGGTAACCAAAGTCTTGTGACTCTTTATTATTATTATTTTTTTTTTGCAACACGTAAATAAGGTCCTGTATATAGTTGCAGTATATCTACAGATATGCTCACATTCTTATGTTCAAATGTGTGCATACAGTATGCATGTCTATACATGTATCTATACTGTATATACATACAGTCATTTGACATTTTGTAGGGTACGTTTATGAAGTTCTTTTGTTTCTGGAACATTCCGAACTCTTTGAGACATGGGTTCATCATTGTTCTTGAAACAGTAATTATAGATATTGGTCCACACAGACTGTATAAATTCCACAGCTTCTGCAGATTTTTCAGCATCCTGTTTAACTTCATCCCACAAATTCTTTGATTGGACTGAGGTCTAGGGATTATTTAAACCATTGGATTAAACTGAAGTAACTATCATGTTTGAAGCCAGCATGAAATTATTTCTGGCATAGTGCAATATCCTAGTCTCCATTTCCAAAAGGGTGAACTGTAGTCAATGTGATGCACTTGCTCCTTAAGCACACTTTGGCATACAAATGACAATCAGTTACAGTTACAGTTAACAATTACAGTTAAGATTGCAATGTATAGCAAGGAATACTTCCTTAAACCAATACCATACTACCAGCTGCCTCTATAACCCAGGATGGATCCATAGATATCATGTTTTTTACTTCAAATTCTGACCAAACCATTTGCATTTCACAGCCAAAGCTTAGACTTTGCAGACCTGGTGAAATTTTTCCAATGTGCAGTTATTCAATCATATTGCCTTGACTGTCAGGACATTTGGACATTCAGAGATGCCTTTCTGTACACCACATTTGTACTTGGCTGTTATTTCAGTATTTGTTATTATTATCAAATTAGTCTGGTGATTCTTCTTTGAAGTCTCATTAATAGGGTACTTTTCTTTGCCCACTGTAATTTACCGCACTGGACTTTTCTTTATTGTAACGTTCTCTGTAAGCCCTAGAGACTAGATAGTGTGAAAATCACAAGATGGCATCTATTTAGGAGATGCTTGAAGCACCACATTTGACACAAATTTCATTTGATGGTAATTACTTACAGTACATCCTGCATCTTGACCATTTTAATGTTATTTTATATATATATTAGGGTGGAGTAGGATCTGCACATGTTGATGGATCAAGTCCTGCTACTGCCAGAAAGAATCCTACTCTGTTGGGGCCTTAAGCAAGGCTGTTAACCTGAAAATTGCTGCAGGGATCTGTATAATGGCTGACCCTGTGCTCTGAGCTCATGAGATCATGCAAAAAGACAATTTCCCTTTTGAGATTAATGAAGTGTATTAAATTAAATATTCAAATTAAGACAGTATGTATAAATATACAGTATACAAAATTACATCAAGGGAGGTTGGCATCTCATTTGAATGAGCTCTACCCTGGAACTATGAACTATGAGCAAGTTACTAATCAAATTAACCAACAAGAAATTGGAGATGATGCAATATGCTACACTGTAAGTAAACATTTAGAGGTGGTAGAACATGCAAACTTCATTTGACCAGCGTCCTTGTTGGAATTCAATATAGGTTCCTGGTTTTATGAGACAGCAGTGAGAGCAATGTATCACAGACCTATCAAATTTTATTTCATGTTAGAATGAGAGGAATATTGAGGAATACCCACTGAAATAAGTGTTTAACATCTTACTGCGAGTCTGCTAACAGCAAAATGAAATGTATGTGTATTTTTATCTTGCTCTCCATCCCCTATCCTCCATCTCAATTTGTAATGTTTTGTTTAACAAAATAACTCACATAGGGCTGTTTTTGGGATATGGAAAGAAATTAGAATTCATGGAGAAAAACCCCATATACAGTGGTGTGAAAAACTATTTGCCCCCTTCCTGATTTCTTATTCTTTTGCATGTTTGTCACACAAAATGTTTCTGATCATCAAACACATTTAACCATTAGTCAAATATAACACAAGTAAACACATAAATGCAGTTTTTAAATGATGGTTTTTATTGTTTAGGGAGAAAAAAAATCCAAACCTACATGGCCCTGTGTGAAAAAGTAATTGCCCCCTGAACCTAATAACTGGTTGGGCCACCCTTAGCAGCAATAACTGCAATCAAGCGTTTGCGATAACTTGCAATGAGTCTTTTACAGCGCTCTGGAGGAATTTTGGCCCACTTGGAACCGACTTTTTAAAGTCATGCCATAGCATCTCAATTGGATGCAGGTCAAGATTTTGACTAGGCCACTCCAAAGTCTTCATTTTGTTTTTCTTCAGCCATTCAGAGGTGGATTTGCTGGTGTGTTTTGAGTCATTGTCCTGTTGCAGCACCCAAGATCACTTCAGCTTGAGTTGACGAACAGATGGCTGGACATTCTCCTTCAGGATTTTTTGGGTAGACAGTAGAATTCATGGTTCCATCTATCACAGCAAGCCTTCCAGGTCCTGAAGCAGCAAAACAACCCCAGACCATCACACTACCTTCACCATATTTTACTGTTGGTATGATGTTCTTTTTCTGAAATGTTGTGTTCCTTTTGCGCCAGATGTAACGGAACATTTGCCTTCCAAAAAGTTCAACTTTTGTCTCATCAGTCTACAAGGTATTTTCCCAAAAGTCTTGGCAATCATTGAGATGTTTCTTAGCAAAATTGAGACGAGCCCTAATGTTCTTTTTGCTTAACAGTGGTTTGCGTCTTGGAAATCTGCCATGTAGGCCGTTTTTGCCCAGTCTCTTTCTTATGGTGGAGTCGTGAACACTGACCTTAATTGAGGCAAGTAAGGCCTGCAGTTCTTTAGATGTTGTCCTGGGGTCTTTTGTGACCTCTCGGATGAGTCGTCTCTGCGCTCTTGGGGTAATTTTGGTTGGCCGGCCACTCCTGGGAAGGTTCACCACTGTTCCATGTTTTTGCCATTTGTGGATAATGGCTCTCACTGTGGTTCGCTGGAGTCCCAAAGCTTTAGAAATGGCTTTATAACCTTTAACAGACTGATAGATCTCAATTACTTCTGTTCTCATTTGTTCCTGAATTTCTTTGGATCTTGGCATGATGTTTAGCTTTTGAGGTGCTTTTGGTCTACTTCTCTGTGTCAGGCAGCTCCTATTTAAGTGATTTCTTGATTGAAACAGGTGTGGCAGTAATCAGGCCTGGGGGTGGCTACGGAAATTGAACTCAGGTGTGATACACCACAGTTAGGTTATTTTTAACAAGGGGCAATTACTTTTACACACAGGGCCATGTAGGTTTGGATTTTTTCTCCCTAAATAATAAAAACCATCATTTAAAAACTGCATTTTGTGTTTACTTGTGTTATATTTGACTAATGGTTAAATGTGTTTTATGATCAGAAACATTTTGTGTGACAAACATGCAAAAGAATAAGAAATCAGGAAGGGGGCAAATAGTTTTTCACACCACTGTAGCTACATGTAGAAGATGCATGGGGTTCTGGATCCAGAACTGTGAACTGGCAGCAACTCTACCCACTGTGCCACTGAACTGTTCTGGCTTAAATGGGGAAAAGTAGGACATTTATTATAAAAAAGTATATTTTATGTCTTATACTATTTAATTGTAATTATTATTTTAACATCAGAAGAGATATTCATCATATTACTACAAAATCATGGACAAGTTCTTTAAATCGCAATGCCTTAACATTTAGTTGTCTGGAAGTTGACTACATTTGTAAATGCAAATATGAAAAGTCCAGTAACTAATCCATCAACTCTAAACAGTTGCTAACATTTTGCAATGTATTAGAAATGACATATTACAGTTAAAGTGTATACATAAAAAATGTAATCAGTGGAAACTTTTTTGTTTAACTTATGTCAAAATTAAATGGTCAACTTGTTCAGCTGACCATAACATTTGAAAGGGTGAAAGATCTGTGGTTGTGTTCCTCTTAAACTGTATCCTGGAACATGTGTTTGTAAATAAGATGGCACCAGTGATTACCATGACAAACTGCAGCTTGGGCAACATCAAACAACATTCTGTGATGGCATGTAACCCTCCCCCTATATCAATACAATCTTTTGGTAGTTTATATGAAATCAATTAGGCTGTCAAATGTTGCAGTGTTCAACCAGTTCCTCTCCTGTCAGTTACTATTGTTAATAATTTCCTGAAATGTCCTTATTCTTCTGCTCAATTTTTTAAATCAAATACATTCTTTCTCTAGTTTTTTGAAATAATCAACCTCAACTATTTCTCATGTTGACTTTTTTTGCAATGTGAAAATATATGAAATGTTAAAAAATTGAAAAGCTTCAATAAGGCAGCTCAAAACTGTCAGCTGCCAGCTACACAATACCTCCTATTATTAGGTATGGAAATCATAACTGTATGCATTAGCAGGTGCCATGCAGATTTTTAAGTATCGAGTAAGCTGAAGTAACAGAATTGTGTATGAGTGTACAAATAAAAAATGAATGGATCAGTACACAGATTTTTCTTTTTATATTACTTTTAAAGTTTGATTTTAAATGGATTAATTAAAATCATTGTATTAAGCATGCACATCATCTTTAACACAATCTGGCAGAAATTCAATTTTAAAACCTGTTGTGGCAGTAGGGGCAGTAGTGCACCCTCGAACCCTCAGGTACAACTCCGGAGACCAGGTAATAGTCCAAGAATCTTTTATTTTCTTCCAGTGCACCAAGCACCTACCACACTCCTCACAAATCTCTTTAAACACGCACAATAACCTCTCCTCCTCGCCCAGACACTTTGCTCCTCTCCCACCCAGCACAGCTCAGTGTCTGGACTGAGGCACCGTCCTTTTATAGGCCCCGACCGGAGTGTTCCTGTCCCAGCAGTCTATTATTCCTTCGGGTCAGGGCAATCAGTCTATTACTTCAACCCGGAGCACGCCATACCTTCCTGTCACGTGACCGTGACGTACTCCCGGGTCATAAGGCACAACAGAGCCCATAAGTCCCCCCACAGCGACTCCTGGTGGCGCCCAAGGTATCCAGCAGGGCTGTGTATAAACACCACAGAGTCCATAAGGCCCTGCTGGACCTCGGGCATGATCCGCTGTCGGGAGAGCTCCTCCTGTCGGCCTGGGGGTGCGGACCGGCCTCGGAAGCCGGCAGTCTTCCACAGTTCCCCCCCCTTAGTGACGACTTCTGGGGCGGGCGTCCGGCCCGAGAGGGCGTCCTCCTCAGGAGGGCGCATCATCGGGCCTTGAATGCGTTGTCCCTGTCCTCGGCGAACCTTGGAGGGGCGGTGTACTTCCTGTCTCCCCGGGGACAATAGCGCCTCTCGTGGCCCGGTCGCCGGCAATTATAGCACCGACGGAGTCCTCCTGGCTGTTCCCCTCTGCGGGACCAAAAACATCTCGGGAACTCCGTCAGCGTCGTCTCCGCCCCTTCACCTGCCAGGGAAGTCATCATGGCCGCCTGGCGGCCTCAAACCTTCCTTCCATCCTGTTGGGAGACCCACCATTCCTTTTGGGGATCTCCCGCTTAATGTGGGGCTTGCGCTCAGCCTGAGGCCCTCCATGGGAAGAGGAGAGCCTCTGTGCTGTCTGCACACCCGCTACCTTCCGCTTACTGGGAGTCGGCGTCATTTGCACCGTCCGCACCGATGAACAGCACTATTCAGCTGCACCGCACGGCGGCGCATCCCCGGCACTCCTACCACCGGCGCTACCCGCGCTTAAGACCGGTCGGGTCCTGGTGAGCCGTACTGCCCCGAAAGCCACGCCACGCGCATGCCCGGGCTGTTTGCTCCAGTCCCCGACCATTCGGTCATCGTACCCCAGTCTCTTGTCGGGCACACAGTGCTTTGGCACGCGCTACTCATTCTCCGCGGTGCCTGATCGCACTGTGTCCCCTTACTCTCTACGACACGGGAGGGACTCACCTGTACTCCCGCATCGATCATCTCCGGAGCTTCCCGGCGCAGCCTGCACGAAATCCTTCAGCGCCTTTACAGGTGCTGCTGCCGTCGCTCCTAGTTCCTCCACTCGTTCTTTTAGGTCTTCGACACCCTGCAAGAAACGGTGCAGGGGCTCGAGGTATTTCTCGAGACCCCGTAAGTCCAAACAGTTAGTTACTACGGCCGGCTGCATTTTCGCTTCGCGTTGTGCTTACCTTCCGGCCGGGAACCACTGAGACCGTCGCCCCAGGCACGTGTTCCGCTGGGTCGCGCAAAGGCCCCTGGGAGTTGGAGTCCTCAGAGGGACGGCTGGCTACTACAAGCCGGCTGCGGTCTGCCTTTTCCTTTACGCGGCAGACTCGTCAGCCACAACCCGTCCCTCTTTGTCGGTGGCTTTTGTTTGGCGCGCCCGCCTTCCCCTCCCGAGGAGGCTCGGACCCGTTAGGGGCGACCGGCCTCGTCGGCGGACTCGGGTTTCCTCCACCGTCCGACATCCCCGCGGGTGACCAGTCTGTTATGCGCCGACGCGGCTGTCTCTAGCCGTCTTTCACGCGACTTGCCTTCTGGGAGCGCGCCATTTTGCCGAGGCATGAGGCCGTCGTCAAGGCGCCGCTGCAATCCTCCCGGCGGGCGTCTGCAAAACAGGATAAAACAAAGGCGGGGCGTCGGGCGGTTTACCTGCAGCGCCTCCGTAGCGGAATCGGCACCCCGGACCGTCTAAGAAGTACGATGTGCTCGGCATTTGTCCGTGTCCGGGTCGCCAGCGGCCCAGGCTTGTTTGGCCCGTATCAGCGCTTTGTCTTCCTCGCTCCCGGTCAGGAGGGTCCAGGACATCGCGGCGTCCGTCATGCCCTGCAGGCGGCTGGGACTGACCTTCTTTTTCCCGTTTTCTTTCCCATGGCCCTGCAGAGCACGCACTGTTGCGCTTCCTTGGCAGCGGGTGGTGTTGTGCACCTCCGTGTAAAATGGGGAATCGACCGAGGTTGTCTGCCCACACGAAATTTGTTTTTATGCAGGTCCTCTGCCAACAGGCGGCCAGAGAATCCTGCCGACTACGCCAGTGTGGCAGTAGGGGGCAGTAGTGCACCCTCGAACCCTCAGGTACAACTCCGGAGACCAGGTAATAGTCCAAGAATCTTTTATTTTCTTCCAGTGCACCAAGCACCTACCACACTCCTCACAAATCTCTTTAAACACGCACAATAACCTCTCCTCCTCGCCCAGACACTTTGCTCCTCTCCCACCCAGCACAGCTCAGTGTCTGGACTGAGGCACCGTCCTTTTATAGGCCCCGACCGGTGTTCCTGTCCCAGCAGTCTATTATTCCTTCGGGTCAGGGCAATCAGTCTATTACTTCAACCGGAGCACGCCATACCTTCCTGTCACGTGACCGTGGCGTACTCCCAGGTCATAAGGCACAACAGAGCCCATAAGTCCCCCACAGCGACTCCTGTTGGGCCCCAAGGTATCCAGCAGGGCTGTGTATAAACACCACAGAGTCCATAAGGCCCTGCTGGACCTCGGGGCATGATCCGCTGTCGGAGAGCTCCTCCTGTCGGCCTGGGGTGCGGACCGGCCTCGGAAGCGGCAGTCTTCCACAGTTCCCCCTTAGTGGCGACTTCTGGGCGGGCGTCCGGCCCGGAGGGGCGTCCTCCTCCAGGAGGGCGCATCATCCGGCCTTGAATCGTTGTCCCTGTCCTCGGCGAACCTTGGAGGGACGGTGTACTTCCTGTCTCCCCGGGGACAATAGCGCCTCTCGTGGCCCGGTCGCCGGCAATTATAGCACCGACGGAGTCCTCCTGGCTGTTCCCCTCTGCGGGACCAAAAACATCTCGGGAACTCCGTCAGCGTCGTCTCCGCCCTTCACCTGCCAGGGAAGTCATCATGGCGCCTGGCGCCCTCAAACCTTCCTTCCATCCTGTTGGGAGACCCACCATTCCTTTTGGGGATCTCCCGCAATGTGGGCTTGCGCTCAGCCTGAGGCCCTCCATGGGAAGAGGAGAGCCTCTGTGCTGTCTGCACACCCGCTACCTTCCGCTTACTGGGAGTCGGCGTCATTTGCACCGTCCCGCACCGATGAACAGCACTATTCAGCTGCACCGGCACGAAGCGGCGCATCCCCGGCACTCCTACCACCGGCGCTACCCGCGCTTAAGACCGGTCGGGTCCTGGTGAGCCGTACTGCCCCGGAAAGCCACGCCACGCGCATGCCCCGGGCTGTTTGCTCCAGTCCCCGACCATTCGGTCATCGTACCCCAGTCTCTTGTCGGGCACACAGTGCTTTGGCACGCTACTCATTCTCCGCGGTGCCTGATCGCACTGTGTCCCCTTACTCTCGACGACGGGAGGGACTCACCTGTACTCCCGCATCGATCATCTCCGGGCTTCCGCGCGCGCCTGCACGAAATCCTTCAGCGCCTTTACAGGTGCTGCTGCCGTCGCTCCTAGTTCCTCCACTCGTTCTTTTAGGTCTTCGACACCCTGCAAGAAACGGTGCAGGGGCTCGAGGTATTTCTCGAGACCCCGTAAGTCCAAACAGTTAGTTACTACGGCCGGCTGCATTTTCGCTTCGCGTTGTGCTTACCTTCCGGCCGGGAACCAATGAGCACGTCGCCCCAGGCACGTGTTCCGCTGGAGTCGCGCAAAGGCCCCTGGGAGTTGGAGTCCTCAGAGGGGCGGCTGGCTACTACAAGCCGCTGCGGTCTGCCTTTTCCTTTACCGCGGCAGACTCGTCAGCCACAACCCGTCCCTCTTTGTCGGTGGCTTTTGTTTGGCGGCGCCCGCCTTCCCCTCCCCCGAGGAGGCTCGGACCCGTTAGGGGCGACCGGCCTCGTCGGCGGACTCGGGTTTCCTCCACCGTCCGACATCCCAGCGGGTGACCAGTCTGTTGTCGCCGACGCGGCTGTCTCTAGCCGTCTTTCACGCGACTTGCCTTCTGGGAGCGCGCCATTTTGCCGAGGCATGAGGCCGTCGTCAAAGACGCCGCTGCAATCCTCCCGGCGGGCGTCTGCAAAACAGGATAAAACAAAGGCGGGGCGTCGGGCGGTTTACCTGCCGCCTCCGTAGCGGAATGCGGCACCCCGGACCGTCTAAGGAGTACGATGTGCTCGGCATTTGTCCGTGTCCGGGTCCTTCGCGCCCAGGCTTGTTTGGCCCGTATCAGCGCTTTGTCTTCCTCGCTCCGGTCAGGAGGGTCCAGGACATCGCGGCGTCCGTCATGCCCTGCAGGCGGCTGGGACTGACCTTCTTTTTCCCGTTTTCTTTCCCATGGCCCTGCAGAGCACGCACTGTTGCCGCTTCCTTGGCAGCGGGTGGTGTTGTGCACCTCCGTGTAAAATGGGGAATCGACCGAGGGTTGTCTGCCCACACGAAATTTGTTTTTATGCAGGTCCTCTGCCAACAGGCGGCCAGAGAATCCTGCCGACTACGCCAGTGTGGCAGTAGGGGCAGTAGTGCACCCTCGAACCCTCAGGTACAACTCCGAGACCAGGTAATAGTCCAAGAATCTTTTATTTTCTTCCAGTGCACCAAGCACCTACCACACTCCTCACAAATCTCTTTAAACACGCACAATAACCTCTCCTCCTCGCCCAGACACTTTGCTCCTCTCCCACCCAGCACAGCTCAGTGTCTGGACTGAGGCACCGTCCTTTTATAGGCCCCGACCCGGAGGTGTTCCTGTCCCAGCAGTCTATTATTCCTTCGGGTCAGGGCAATCAGTCTATTACTTCAACCGGAGCACGCCATACCTTCCTGTCACGTGACCGTGGCGTACTCCCGGTCATAAGGCACAACAGAGCCCATAAGTCCCCCACAGCGACTCCTGGTGGCGCCAAGGTATCCAGCAGGGCTGTGTATAAACACCACAGAGTCCATAAGGCCCTGCTGGACCTCGGGCACGATCCCGCTGTCGGGAGAGCTCCTCCTGTCGGCCTGGGGTGCGGACCGGCCTCGGAAGCCGGCAGTCTTCCACACTGTTAACAACATATGTGAAATTAGTCTAAGAGCGATTTATTTTTTACTTACAAAATAAAAGCATGGCATTAATTCTTGTAAAATGTAATTTCTATAAAACATCTGTGATATAATTCTTCAAATGTTGTCTTCTGGATACCATTGATTCTTTGGGGTTGGCTTAGCTCCAAATAGAGGAGTTGTTTAAGGAATCAGGAGTTCTGCTGGTTCCATGAGTTGAGCTGATTTAAAAAAGATCATGACTTCAGTATTGGCCAACTTTGCTCTGGTATTACCCTGAAATTGGTGCTAACAATAGCTAAGTCAAATCTCTGTATGGTACAGGTTAAGCAGCCTGTCTTACTGACCATGAGGTTGGCTTTTCACAAAGACCTAATGTCATGTTTCTTTAACATGCTGCACAGCAGATGTGGTTCTAGATTTGCTGCTTGCTATTCGTGACAAATAGCTGTTAATATGAAGTTGAGCAGCAATCTCAAGTGTTTCTTCAGAAATGTTTGTTTTGGGTAGTTGGGTTTATCAGTTACTTGGTTGGGGATATCTTGGTAGAGGATCTTGATTTGCCAATATTGATTCTTACTGATATTGGCAAAGGCATCTTGATGATTTACCTTCTTAGTCACTTTTGTGGAGGTACAGTGGAAGTACTTGGTATAATGACACCCATTCAGGATGGGAAGAAGGGATCCGAGTTACCTCAAACTTGCATATTGTCATCTTTTTAGTTAGCCAATACAAGGTGTCATTTTGCTTTAGTTCTCACTACCCCATTCCAGAAAACAGTTGTAATCCATCCTGAGGACAGTGCTAATTTTGTTTGGACAAACATCTAGATAGAATCTTTAAGAAAACTCCTTGTCAGAGTTAAATGCCTTCATCAATTCAAAGAAAGCAAAATTCAGCTTTTTGTTATTTTTCTTTCCATTACATTTACATTTCCATTTCCAATATTCATAATGGTAGTGCCTTAGGATGGTCTGAAGCCATTAACACTACAGTATTTGAAAAGTGAGAACAGATAATGTAATAGCACAGTGGCAAGGATATACTCAAAGGTGGCCAATAGGATGATGTTCTGGTAGTCCTGACATTGATTTGTCTAACTTCTTGAAGATGGTAATTTTGAAATGGGATGTTTAAGATCTGAAGGAATTTCTTTTTCAATCCAGTTATTCTTGCACTGTTTTGAAACCTACACACAATTCCATCACCAGACATGAATTTCTCATTCATTTGTTTGAAAGCTTTACTGATCTTTTCTGATTTGGGTGGCTCCCACAAAATTTCTGGGTGTAGAGTGAAAGATTGAATGATGTTGGTCAGAGGTGAATAAAGAATATAGAACGTGCCTCACAACACTACCCTGTGGATTGTCTGTGTTGAAGGTCAGCATGCAGGATGTGATTTGGCCAATGTGCCTATTCAGATCCATTTGCAGAGGATGGAGCTAAATCCTAAAGTGAGGTATTAGGTGATCAGCTTTAATGGCACAACAATACTAAATTCTGATCTGATTGGCATCAGTGTCTATTATGCTGATGTTACAGGATGGTATGAAGTGTGCAAGATATGGCAAACTTCAGGTAATCATAACTATGTGGAATATTCTGTTTAATATCCTTTAAGAGAATGGTGTTTGGTCCATTGTAAAAGTGAATCTGAAATGACAAACATTGCTATAAAATTCACCTGATTTATCTTTTTTTATTGTAATTTGTACTGATCCATGTCAATGATTGCAGCTATTGATTGATCAAGTATACACAATCAAACCATGTGGCATATTTCCTGACTTAATATGGCCATGGTGGCATGCTTAATTAGTAGGATTAAATAGATTATTATTATGACCAGGGCAGATTAACAAGGGAGGGGGCACCTGGGCTTAAGTCATTGTTTGGCCCCCACCTAAGTGTTCTGAGGGAACCACAGAAAAACAAGCATGTAATATCAGTTTAGGAGTCACCCAACTTGAATAGGGGCATTATACTAAAACAACAAATAGAGTAAAAGTATGCAATAGATCTATGGATACCTGCAAACCACAGAAACAGCCTCTGAGATTATGAATAACAAAGAAGCAGAGTATGCACTGCCAATGCTTACAGTTAATACTTGATAACCATCAGAGAACAGTATGCTGTGTCACATATTAAAAACAGAGTCTGATGCTTCAATTACCTATTTTTAAGAGGGGAGAGGGATGAAAAAATGTGACGCTAATATGCTTGCACCAGCTATTTTAACAATGTTGGGTATGTTCAGCTGTTAAGGTAAAACTAAAAAAAAGGTATAAAATAAAAACATATCAGTAGTTTGTTTTTCACCAGTTTGCAGACAGTGGACTGTTAAACTTTATCAATAAACAATTTACATGGTGCACAGTAGACATACTGCCGGTTTGTATCACTTTATTGTCAAATGGCCTTTTGAAATCATACAATCTGTCAAAAACAACATTTTGCTCAGGTATGCAGAGTGTAGAGAATAATTTCATTTTCAAAAATGATTCCTCATTACGGTGCAAAGATAGGTAAATTGTAGTCAAAAAATGCTAATACTTGACAAGTAAGTTAAAATGTTTTCAGTAGTGGTTTATATCAAGGATTGTCCATAAGATATTTCTAAATAAGCTTAGTCACAATTACAGCTATTATGCTTTATTTTCAGCTTATTAACAAACTAACATTTCTATAACAAATCATCTTTACATGATAAATCTGCCTTGCACCCTGGGGATCAGTGGATGACATTGAAAGTACATTCAGAAATGGCGTCATGTAATGCCGTCACCTTCGTATGTGTCACTTTCATAATAATGCTGTCACTGGCCACTGCTGAAGAACTGTAACTATTATAACATGACAAATCGTTTTTCTCTTCACTTGCTTTCCATATCGACAGCCCGTACTTGGCTTTCACTTAGTCATCCTGCAATCTATTAGATACTCAAACTCTGAAGACGGTGAGCATGCAAGTAGCAATGGAAAAGATATGTCAAATATTTTAAGATATGTTAAAAGGGGCTCTACTGGCCTGTTTGGTGGCATGAATTTCTTTTGTAAGACAAGTATTTTTTCATACATCTTGATTAATTTCCGGCACCCTGTAGCCCAGGTTAGCCTATGCATAAACCTGGCTGTGATCAGTACCAGCCGGCAATTACCAAATCCACAAAAACTGAGTTGTGAGTTGTTGGTCCCAACAAAGTAACCTAAAAGCGGCCTTGATGCCTTTCCCATTATCTTCTTGTGTATTTATTCTGTGAATGCCGCAGAAGACACACATTTTTAAGGGTCCATAGAGCATGTTCAGCATGGCATGGCACACACTGTCCACAGCAAAGTGTTATTGGCTTACTAAAATGGCGCCCTGCAAATATTGCATCCTAGGTGGCACCTCTGTCATCAATGTGTTGATGGGTGCTGTGCTGTAAATAACTGAATATTGAGCTACCTAATTTCTTAATTTCCTAATTGCATTCTTAGAGTTAGAGGTATATGTACTAAGAATCCAGTATCAACATGACCACTACTTTCTGCAACAAGTAAATCCAATAAAGCTGAGGTCTCAAGCTAATCATTTAATTTAACCCTGGAAAAGCAGCTTCTACTGATGGGCCATTAGATTGTTCTGTACTGCACACCCCAGCCAGGGTTAAACTGCCGCCATTTTTAGTAGTCAAAAAATGCCCAAACTGAAATTAAATAGTTGCAAGTTCCCTAAAATGCATCTGTTATTTTCTGTTTTAATTAATGTCTCTGTATTGTCTAAAACATCCATTTCATAACCTGGAAGCTCAGGTTTGTTTATTTTCAGAGCTAATTCCTCACATACTTATAAAAAAAATCTGAATGCCTGAGTTTCCTTACTTAAAGATGCTTGACTTTGCTGTAATAGCAAGCTCATAATGGACCCATTTCATGTTTTAGTCAAAACATTAACCAATACTTATTGTCAACAACAAAAGTCGTCTTCTTATTTCGGCTGCTCCTATTAGGGGTTGCCACAGCGGATCATCTTTTTCCATATCTTCCTGTCCTCTGAATCTTGCAGGCGGTGGGTGTAACAGAGCATGTCCTCTCTCACCACATCCATAAATTTTCTCTTAGGTCTTCTTCTTTACCTCTTGCCTGGCAGCTTTATCCTTAGCATCCTTTTCCCAATATAACCTGCATGTCTCCTTCTGCACATGTCCAAACCAATGCATTCTCGCCTCTCTGGTTTTGTCTTGAAACCGTCCAACCTGAGCCAACCCACTAATGTACTCATTTATAATCCTGTCCAACTCCGTCACATCCAATGCAAATCTAACATCTTTAACTCTGCCATCTCCAGCTCTGTCTCCTGTTTTTTGGTCAGTGTCACTGTCTCCAACCCATTTAACATAGCTGGTCTCACTACTGTCTGTCACAAATTACTCTGGACACTCTTCTCCACCCATTCCACCCTGCCTGCACTCTTTTTCACCTGTTTTCCACAATCCCTGTTTAGAAATGGCTCAGAGCTGATCCCTGATGTAATCCTACCTTCACGTTGAATGCACCCGTCACTCCTACCGCAGACCTCACCACTGTCACACTTCACTCGTACATATACTGTACAAATCTTACTTACTTCTTTGCCACTTTAAAATCTCCATCACATCAGCTAACTCTTACTAGTCATACTGCCAACACTCAAAGTTCCTACCCTCAGTTCCACTCTTTACCTTCCTCCTCACCACCTCACTCTAGCCATGTCTCCTGCCTCCTCTTCTCACTTTTCAGCCTACAGTAGCCCAATTTCCACCAGCTCCCAGTTGGCTAACAGTACTGGTGACAGTCGTTGACTCGGGCCTCAACCGATCTGTATTGTTGTCTGCATATCTTAAACGGGATGCCCTTCCTGACATAACCCTTCCCAGTTATCCCGGCTTGGGACCTGCATGAAGAAACACATTGGTTTCTGCATCCCTTGTGGCTGGGTTTTAATAAAGTAGTTGATAATAACAATAGTCCTGACTCCTTAAAATGCTTTCATTAACAGTTATTGTTACAGAGCTGTTCTTTTTAACTAAAACCAAAATTTTGAATGTTACGACTAATGTGTTCTCTAAACGATAATGTCATGTGGTAGAAACAGAAGTGTTTCCAAAAATAACAGCAACTAGCATGATGGCTCCCACCATAAACAAAATGGCACTTAGAAAATAAATAATAATAAATATTAAAATGAGTAATAAGCATAAAATTAGTTATAAATATAAAATCAACAAGTAATTACAAAAGCAGTACAAAAATGATATCTGTGACATTAAATACCCCTGAATAGCACATGCCTTACTACCATTTTATTTCCACTTTATTTTTCTGCTGGTGCTGAGAGACAGCCATGACATTTTTTGACAGTTATTTCCTATGTACAGTGTATAGAACCCACTGTATGCTACCTTGTACTGACTCAAGTCTGTCAAGAAGATAAACTTGTTAACCATTTTTCAACGCAATTAAACAAAGACTGGAGTAGAGATTAGAATTACCAATCGGCTCCACAAGGCCCCTGATCACCTGGGAAAAGCAGGCAGCACTGAGGATTTTTTTCTCCAGTGCCTTCAATACTATTCACCCATCCTGGTTAGGGGGTTAAGCTCAGAGATATGCAGGTGCTTGAGCCTAGGGTGTCATGGACAATCAACTATCTGTTGGACAACCTGCAGTTTGTGAGTTGGACTGTGTTTCCCATTTTCTCCTCACTCTGAACACTCATACTATAAATATGACATCAGGTAATGTCAATTACTTAATTTCTTATGATTCTGCACTTATGTTTTGTATTGATAAGGGGGGATGAGATAGAGTATACAGGTCAGGTGGAGAATGTGGGGATCCTTATACCAATGGCAATATGCCTGCTATTATGCCTCACTGTGACAGTAACTACCAAGTTAGATGTTTTCTTTCTTTTTAGTCATTCTGGTGTATATATGAAAGGAGTTTGTCATTTGTTGTAATATAGTATTTATTGAGTTTTTTTGTAAAATGCCAAATTTACTCCAGGGGACAAATAAAGTTCTATCTGTCTTTCTATTGTATTTAATAAAGGTTTTTATGCAAAACTCAGTAATAAATAGACAAAGTACAAGTAGTGCAGTGTTTAGTGCTAGTTAAAACTCTTCAGTCTATAAAAAAGAACTGCACAGAAGTGGATATTAAAGAGGTTTTTAAAAACGGGAAACAAAAAATTCTGAAGAAATGAAATGTTTTAGCAAAGGTGCAAAAACAGCAAACAGATACTAGCATTGCATTTATTTACTCATTGCTTTAAGTTCTATTTCAAATGATACTGCAATCTACTGAAGTCTTTATCCTATACTTAAAATCAACTGAAGCATTTAAAAAAATGGATTTTTTATGCTATACAAATATCTCAATCTACTTCTTGGGGCCTGTGTGGAAACATTTTTACATAAAGTACGATATTTTTAATCTACACACAGCATTCAGTTACTCCAAGCTGGAATATGGAACAAAATGCTGAACTGGATCATTTTTGTTGGTTTCTAGACAACTATTTTTCGAAGCTGTAATTTCATGTTGACAGTTTGTTGGTGTTGTATCTATGAGTGCTTTAACACTGACAGACCTTTACATACTTGCGTTGATATAGGCTGTTTCAGAAACTTTAAGGTTCAAACTAAATACATTTTATGTTCAGCGCAAGTTATTATACCACTATGGGATTGAGCTGGATTAAGTAGGCTTGATAATGGCTGAATAGATGGATAGACAATGTGTGATTATGTAGTTAATCATTTTTGTTAGTCAAATATCTGAATGAAGTTTACTCATTAAAAGCTTCCATATTCTTGGCTGAGGGCAGAAAAATGATCCAACAGTTGGTGCTGTTCCAGAGTTCTTCACATTTCTACAATTGTGGGTTTCACTCATGAATCCTGTTGCAGTCTGAATTTTACATGTTCTTGTAATCTGGGTCTGTTGACCTGTACATATTGTGGCTTTCCTCCTACTTCTTAAATGTATGTGTGTTGTATTGTGGCGGCACCCATCAAGGGTTCAATTCTACTTTGAGCACAACATCTTCTGGGACAGACAGCATCTCCCTGCATCCCTAAAACAGAAAGATATGAAAAAAAGAAATTATGTCATTAAACTATTATTGATATGAGTCCCCCTTCCCACCCAAAGCTATCCAATATACCCTCAGAAAAATAAGTGAGAACTATGAATATCATCTATAATTTATAAACTAGTCTTTGAAATGTATGTAATACATTTTGCACCTGGCAACACATCTCGGTACTCATGTTCTATCAGGCAAAAACTGATAAACACAAATGACATTTTCAGTAGAAGAAAAGACTGACTTCTTGCACACTAATGAATTGCATCACTGACACTTGTAATGGTCTGTACAGAACATGGTATTGCACTGGTTCCTTTACTGACAGCCATTTACTAACTTCAGTGCAGGCAGAATCCAGGTAAAGACTAACTAGATTGTGTGTGTGTGCGTGTGTGTGTGTGTGTGTGTGGATATGTATGTATATGTATATATAGTATATGTGTGTATATGTATATATGTGTATATATACGCATAATAATAATAATAATAAATTATAATAATAATAACAATAAATTATAATATTAATTAATTTTAATAATAATAATTATAATATTAATAATAATTATTATTATTAACAACCAGCAGTCCCCTGTGTTCCTGTTTGCTTACAAGTCCAATTGCATATGCAAGTTTCAGTGATGCTGAACAGCAAACACTCCATTACACACACATTCTGTTTCTTTACCCAGCACCTAAACAAAGGCTTCTCCCTCAACTTTCTGTAATAGTGATCTGTCTTAGTCACGATGACTCATTCTCTGTTGGACAGCTTTGCAGTCTACTACTTTGAGGCATCTGTTTTTTATAAGAAACATATAAGAGACACATGGAGGGTGTCTGTTTCAGCCCACCAAAGAATATTGTAATCTAGAAAACACAGTAATAGTGTCCACTCTGTAACCCACCCCATTTATTCTCATTACATGTTATGCCTTTTGTACCATTTGACTGACTGACTGACATGACTATATTATAAGTCAGATATACACAGACTGCAATATTTAACAATGTGAGCTATTTACAATAAATCACAGGATAAATGGCTAGAAGATTTTGAGTTTCTATTGGGTTAGTATATGAAATAATCAAGCAACTACTCAAACCATTTTGAAACTTATTACAACTCAACTTTTCCACTTTTGACGTCTTGTTTTTCAGAACAAGAAAACACACCTATACAATAGATTACTTGTTTATTTTTTCTGTCTAAGTGTAGCACACTCCAAAAGCAAGCTTTTCAGTAATGTAAATTATTTGTGCTAGCACATCTCCCTGTTTTGCATGCTCTCTTTATGTGCACAAATGAGAATGTCAGAACATAAGGAAAGGTCATTTTGCAGTATGAACCCTAGAGATACTGGTAGTTTGATTAGCAGTTCCATATTGCTTCTCATTTTCATGAAATTCTATTCTTTGATCAACTGATGTCCCATCTAGTGCTAGTGTTTTTCCTGTACAGCTCAGATTTCAAGCAGACTCATTGTCCATAATTATAACCAAGTAAATATATATATAAATATATAAATATATATAAAGTTTAGATGGATGGGTTCATTGCTATGGACATCATTAGTGCTGCAGCCTCACAGATCCACTGTTGTGAGTGAAATTCCTGTGTGGCATTTGCATGTTCTTTCTGTGCACAACTGAAACGTTTGCGGGGTACACTGATTGCCACACCAGAATTGACCCATATGAGTTAGTGTTACCTGTGATATTAATACCCAGTCTGGGATCGTTTTTTTGCTTTATGTCCAATATCTCCAGTAAATGCTTAGCAACCCTTTAGTGGTAAGACAGATATGTACAAACGGATTAATTAATTTAATCACATCCATATAGTAACTTAACCCAGAGCAGGTGTGATGAATGCAGTCCACAGTTATAATGTGTTATATATATTGCTTAGACAATATATAATTTTAGTAACACAAGGGTGACTTTCAGAAAATATCAGCTCTTTATAAATCAGGAAATATCAAAAGGTGACAGGCATGTCACCTCAAAATTATCAGGTTTAAATAGCAGCACATGGGAAAAGGCAATGTATCCAATGTATCAGTTTTGGGCTTTTTTTTTGTTTAATACATTTGCAATCCTTTCTGAAAACATGATTTCACTTTGTCATTATGGGTTATTGAGTGTAGACTGATGAACAAAAACGGCAAAATTATATATTTAAAATGAAACGTACAACACAAAGCGTACATGAAGTAAAGAGGTCTTGTATATTTTCTGAATCTACTGTATGTACAGTATATATTTTATTATTATTCTGGCAGTGTTATTTTCTGTTTAGTAAGGTGGTTATTGTAAAGGTTTTTTACCTGGCTATGGTGACATTTTGTTGCGGTCGCCATGGCTGTTGCTGTTCCAAAGACCCAGGGCCATGCATCACATCACAGTATCATGATCTTCATATTTAAGGTAATATCCAGGCATTGCAATTCTTTATTTGTTCAGTGTTTTCTAGGGAAGGGGATGCTGAAAGGTGCTTCCAAGAAGAATTTAATGTTAGAAAATTTTGCTTGGTTTTCTGGTTTCCGGTTTCTTATTTTGACTTTGACAATGTATTAAGTGTGTTTCTTTTGGTTTTCAGAGTCCTGCCAAAATTTTGACCAGTTCCAATTATATACACAATAATATTTTTGATACAATTAAACATCCTATATCTTCTTTTAATTTGCATGCTTGTAGATAGGTTGTGACTTTTTACACATCAGATTACTTTAATTGAAAATTACTGTCAACATGCAGTATCAAGGTAAAAATATAATTTTTAGCAAGTTCAATCAGTCAATTTATTTTCAGAAGCCCTGGTACTTGGAAAACAGGTAAAATGCAAAGACAGGTGGTTGTTGTAAATTTCTCAACTATGAATACTGTATTTCCAACATTAACAGACCAGTTGCTGAGTGGTAAATAGCTAGCTATTCTAGTTCCAAACCTGAATCACCTGAATGCAGAAGGTTTCATTTCTGAGGTATTAACACCCCCTTTAAATATAACCCAGTCACTGTTTTGTGAAATCAGTGTTGCTGCTGGTTTTTGCTACTCTGTGATTATTTAGGCATCTGGAAGGTGTGAGAATTAGAAGTAGCTGAGTAAGCTATACAAACTGAGGCAGTCAAATTTCCTTGTTCTAATGCTGTTGTCCCAGATGACTGGGGACCCTACCTAGCCTGGACGGTCCGCGAGATGGACGATAAATCCCCTGGGCCACAAGAGGACAGTCGCCCGGGTCTGCTTGGGGGCCACGGGAACGGAACTGGGATGCTCACCCTTATGGGAGGACGTGGCCACTGCCAGTGGGCACCCGGACGGTTAGGGAATCCTGGATTGCAGCACTTCCGCCACACCAGGAAGTGTCGTCAGGTGGAGCACCTGGAGCTCATCCGGGTCATGATAAAAGGGTCCGCCTCCCTCCAGTAGACAAGCCGGAGTTGGGAGGAAGGAGACGGAGCTTATGAGGAGGGGAGTGGAGGTCAGAAGAAGAAGAGAAAGATAAAGAGAAAGAAAGAGACTTGTTGGAGAAAGGCATTGTGGTGCTCAAAAGAAATAAAGGAGTGTGTTTTGGACATTCTGTTGTCTGTCTGTCTGTCTGTCTGTGTCCAGGTTATGCTTTCCACACTGTTCATGTTTCAACCTGGACTCTAGTTTGCGTATCCCTCCTATCTATTGCAAATTAACTAAGGTGAATTTCCCAGAAATGGTGAACATTAACAAGCAATTTTATGATCTGCTTACATTTATGAAATGTAAATGAGTGAAGGCACTTAGCATATGCAACAGCATAATTTACCAAGAAAAGTGATTTAAGCAGTTTGCAAGTGTGGAAGGACATCTCTTAATTCAAGGCCTTTGCATGGTAATTTCAATGCAATAACCTTTTCAGGTTGTCTTAAATTGTTACCAACATTATCTTTTGCTTTTCATTTTTTAAAAGATAAGGGATTTTGGAGCTTTGTCCTTTATTTTGATTTTCCAAAAGTACCCAGAATTTTAAAAGTTGTGTGGTCTCAATGGACTGTTCATAACAAGTATTGCAGAGTTCAGTACTAAACTGTATTTCACTATTTCTTTTGAACTTAGTGGATTTCTTTACTTACAGGGCCATGTCGCTTGTCTGTGAAATTTTGATGTGACGTAGTTTATTAGTCGCAATTGGGGAAGGCAGCAAAAAATATTTTTCTACTCCCTTACCATCACCATTCTCACAAATATTCCCTAAGAAGTGGCACAGCATATTGAACTCCACATGTTCATTATAAATCATTTACCTCTTTGTCGGTTTTGTAAACAGTATAAGTGAAGGTCATTTGTATTAGGCTACCACACCACTAACAGATTGTTAAACTGTTTTATCTCAATAAATGTTCTGTTTCATGTATATTGTATTGTACTGACCTTATTATCCCCTTTATGCCACTTAGAGTTTCAGAATTTTCCCAGTCTATTTTTTTAAGTTATGTATGTTGGATTAATTCAATAATTCATGTATAACACAGAGACTATAATTTTAGCAGTGCTGAAATTATGTACATGAATAGATGTCATTTTTATTGGATTACCATTTGTTAACACTCTGACCATTTCTTTTTTCTCACATTATAGTCTGAATGTTGTTTTCTGTCTCTTTCGACACAGTATGTGTTTGCTCTAGCCTAACAGTGGATGTAGATCTTATTTTACATAATGTTTCAATTATATTAAGAAACCCCAGCACATACTGTGTGTCATGCACTTGGAGACAGAACTTTTTAATTACTCATTTTTTCTAACTGTGAAGTGTTGGATATTATCCACTGTATATTCAAACCAATGGCATATTTTCCTGTTATTGTTTAGATACTGTATAATCAATATCTTTTGTTCATTTGCAAGTCTTCATGAGTTTCAAGTAATGTATTTTCAAAAAGTTATCCATTTTATTTTGGAGATTATATTTGTAGGTATTAATCAGCTAAGCAAATATCTAAGATATGTTGGAGTATCCCCAGCAGCAATTTTGGAGTTACACAGGGCAGAAAAAGTGATCTACAAAAGGCACAGATGAGGATAGGCCAAATATGATTAAATTCTGTGACAGCTCTGCATTTTGCACAAGCTTAGAAATTATTTAAACTGGGCATAAAAAGCAGTTGGCAGGTGAAGTGAGAGGACTACATAAGAAACCACAAAGGAGAAATGCTGCATTATCTTGGTAGCACATAAAAAATCATGCCAATAGTTAGTCACCACCTGCTTTAGCCACAATTAAATAAGATTTGATTGTTTTGAAAGCAACAGTAATTCTTTAGGCACTGGATTTTCATGAGTTTACATCAATCCACCCATCTATTTTAATCCAATTCAATGTTTTAGGATTCCAAAGCCCTTCCTGGCAGCACAGTTGGAAGCAGCACTAAATGGAGTGGTGGTAAATCATAGGAGACACACATGCACATACCCACACACTAATCTACCAAATTAAGTTTATACAGGCCATATTGTGGATATTTTTAAGACATGGCAGTTACATTTAAGTTTATGGTATAAAATACATGAAAACTATACAGATAGTTAGTAGGCAAGGGTTTACTGTAGATTTGGTCTCCCAGAGCTGTGAGGCAACAATGCTAACCAAAGCAAAGTTTTTAATAGTGTTACTAAATTGAATGTGTAACTGAACATTTTTCAAACACATCCTTTTATGCCAAACGTTTTACTGAATCAGACGGCATATAGGCATTTTAAATTGTTTGATGAAAAAACGCATTGTTTTTTTTCAAAATAAGAATAAGTACAAGTGATGAACTGGGTCAAGTCCACTAAGAAGACCTATAATGTAGTGGATTACATATTTCCATTGACTGGGGATATTTCCAGTAGAAACAGAAGCAGGTTCTAGGGCTTATAACAATGTGACCTAATTTGACCAGCATTGCCACAAAGGATCTGATTTCCTTGGGTTCTTTTGTCCCTTGAAGTATATTATATTACTGGACTTGCTGATGTGTTTAGACTAGGATGTGATTTCTGTTCTCTGAACTGTGGGCAGCAGTTCCAACCAGTGTGGAAGAAAAAGTGTTTTCTCTATGGTACAAAGCATATATGTCTGGCTGCCTTTAGTTAAACTGACCAAAGTCCTGTCAAGATAAGTTGCAGTAGGTTTATGAGATTATAAAAGCAGGTGCTTGCTTCGAAATGTATTAAGAATAGATTAGAACCTTAGGTCAAGACTAGGTTGTACTGTACACTATTAAGGTCCTAAACTGGCTTGAAGATTTTAAGAAAATGAGTAGTGTCTTGGCAACAGGGGATTTTAGATTTGTTTGTTTTTTTAATCTATTCTATAAAAAGAACTTGGCTTTAATGAATTGATCACAGTAGCTATTGGTGGTCTTGGAGAAAAAAAGGTAAATTGCCTCCACACCAATGAGCCATCAATGGAAAAGCAGACTTTTCACACAAATGAAGAGGTAATTCAACAATCATATAGGTTTAAAACAAAACTATTTAAATGAAAACAACACACATTTCACCTATAAATGTTCCACATCACAGTACAAAAATGATACTTTAGGCATAAATACTATGATTCAGGATTTGTTTTGGACAGTATGGAGGACTAATGGGTAGCAAGTTGCCTCACAGCTCCAGGGGCATGGATTCAAATCCTAACTTAGTCACTTTTTTCAGTGAAGTTTATACATTATGTTTCCACATTTGTGAGTTTTCTTCTTTATGGATTGACATCCCATGCTGAGTTGCCTTAGCCAAAGAATAGACAAAGAATGCTAATATATGTTTCAGCTTTCCAATATGAGGTTTGAATTGTATTTAGAAAAGGGACGGATGAATTATAAATTTGAGCTGTTTGGTCTCATTGAGAAATGGCAAAACCCAAACCTGCAAACATAAAATTTACAACCACTGCAGAGGTTCACTTGATAGATTGGCTGACTCCTTTAACTTTTGTCATTTATTAAACAATGACTGAAAAATCCTTACTCTGTATTCAACACTAGATTTATGCTGTTTAGAGTTCCATTTTCAAGACTTTTGTTAAAATCACTGCTGAGCTACAATACGTTTACTAATATCGCAAATGCACCTGTATTGCAATATTAAGTAGATATATTTAGTCAAAGGGAATTCTGAACTTAATGAACTTGGAATAAATTTTTCACAAATGCCAAGAGTTTTCAGGCTTTATTGTCCTTGACCCACAAGGCATCCAGTCGCATTTGGCCTTGACTGAAGTAGCTTGTTGGCCTTGGGCTTTTGACTTTACATTTCCTTGACCTTATGGATTTGGGTTCATTGCCTAAATTCAAGGAAAATCAGTAATAACATCTGGCATTGATACAAATCAGTTCAGCACTTTAATTTAAATGGCAATTATGCTAAGAAAATAATGTGCTCAGTAATAAATCTCCCCTTATCTGGTGAAGGAAATTAATGTGAAAAAATGCTGAATTATGTTAATATTGGAGCAGAAATCAGATCACAATTGCATTTGATACTATCTTTTAGTTAGTCCTTGAACAGCTGATGGAACTAATTTCTGCTCACACCTTATGTAATAGTTTGAAGTCTCCAATATTTTATAAAGTGATATTTTGGAATCTGAACTATTTTGACTAACATGCACAGGTCTATCATAGTATCCTATTGCGCAATAACACTACAGCATGCATGAATCCTTCTTGCACAGTGTTTTGAGTTATTTTTAATTAATATCATGAGCATATTGCATTGACCAGTCATTAAATTTAACCAAATGATTTGTCCTAATTGTGTAAGTTGAAAATGGGAGATATTGCCTAATGGCAGTTAACTAATTAGTGTAAATTTAAGTGTCTGAAACATTGCTTAAAATGAAATTGTAAGATTCTAAAGTCATGTGCAATAATTTAAAAGCCACTACAAACAAACATTTCAATTTATGGGCTAGTTTTTGTATTTTCAAATATGGGTTATAATAATTCAGGACCTTTGACCTACAGCAGCAAGGAAAGTACCTGCAAAGCCCACATACTCCCAAGAATCCGGAGGTGTGCTATGCACTGTGCTGCCAGGTGTTTGCTGAACAGTACAAAGCTATCAAACCAGTGCAACCATGTTGCTTAATGAAGACTCTTTAAAATGGGTATCCATACAGCCCCTTTTCCCAGTAGGGATAGCCTTTTACTGGCATCTTTTTCATGAAGTGAAAGTAAAACATGTACAGGTGCTTTTCTAGGTTTTGAAATTTATCTTCTTCACCAAGAACTAGTTCTCATGTGTTGAGGGTGAGTGACTATGCAGCAATATTTGAGTACTGTAAAATGTTTTGATCAAAGCCTTCCTGCCACAGAATAAGCCTTTTCCCCCAGATATTGTAGTTATCTTCCACAGAGCATACGGTATTGGACTTTTCATATCATTACCTATCTATTCTTGACTTGCAAATACATCTTGATATGGAAGTGAGAACAGGAAATAATTTCCAACTTCTATCTTGCAGAAGGTTAAGTATATAGAAGGCCTTCATCTATATCAGGGATCCTCAATCACAGTCCTGGAGGGCCGCAGTGGCTGCAGGCTTTTGTTCTAACCCGGTTGTTTAATTAGAAAGCGATTCTTGCCAATTAATTTAATTTCATGGCTTGTTACTGCTAATGTCTCTGCTCTGCTATGTCAGGTAATTCTCCTATACTAGATTTTCTTCCCTTTCCTAAGCATATCATCCAAATGATTTGAAGGCTAAAATGGAAGAATAATTTTCAGTCCTTCACTTTCTTCTCTTCAATTTCCTTTCAAGTATTTAATTAAACCCAATAGTGCATGATAAATACACACAGGTGTAAATGGTAACAAGCTAAATGGACAAATGCTGGTCTCCAGTAATTAAAAACCAATAATGCAGCTGTTTAAGACTAAAATAAGCAATTAGGGTTCAAAATCTTAACGAGCGAGACAACTAATGTGAAGCAGAAGTGTTACTTCAGCCAAGAGAAAAGTGCCAAAAGGATCTCTTACTCAATATTTCAGAAAAGGAGTGGAAAGCAGCAATGCACAGAATTCACTCGCATTTCATTTGCAAAATGCATAGAATTATTCAACTTTAAATTATATATCAAGCACATCTCTCACGTTTAAAATTGTCTAAAATGTTTCCAGGGCAAGATCCAACCTGTAAACGCTGCAATCAAGCTCCGGCCTCACTGGGTCACAAGAGATTTTTCTGCCTATACTTTTTTGGAGCATTTTTTTTTTTTAAATCAGTCAATTCCTAACTTTTTTTTTTTTTAATTAAACTGAGTTGAAAAGCTCAAACAGCTCAAGGTTTCATCTATAATGATTAACTAGTTAAGGAAAAACACTTTTAGAGTTATCTTCAAGTTAAAAGTAGGAGAACATTATATAATAAAATTAACTCTTAGATAATCTAGGGTAACTAAATTGTGAAGTTGCAATGACAGTACAGTATTAGTTTAATGATTTATTACTCTTACTTTTATTTATACATATCAAAATCCTGGCAGGAATTTGGGATATGATTTGTTTTTGCACAGACTGTCAGATGTGACAAAATAAGACATTGAGAGGCAATTATGTCATCCATGGGTATGATTGGTTAGAAATAGAATTTCTATCCTGGGTATCTCATAACTATATGCATAATGGTATGTAACAACCTTTGTAGTAAATTTACTCTTAAAAGAAAAAAAATATATATCTAGGAAAAGAAAATAAAGCAAAATGTTGTTTTTAAAAGAACACAAAAAATGTATTTATATGAAATAAAATTATCCCTCCTTTTGCCAGATTTGCCAAAACTGGTCAATGTTCCGTCAATCTTGTGCCACAGCTGTGGAATTACCTCCCTTTGTCTGTTCAAGCTGCACCTAATCTATTTATACTTATGGATTGTTTAAAAATATACCTTTTCATTATATCTTTTGGAACTGTTTAGTTTCTCTTCTACAGGATAGCTGCTATCGTACTGACAAGTTTAGGATGTTGTTTTTTATCTTAGTCAATTTGCATATATTACTAGTTCTACTCCATCTTGTTGTTTTTATCTCGTTCTCTGTTGCTTTTGATGCTTTCACCTTTTAATCATTCTATGTATTGCAACTTGCTTTATAAGTCACCTTAGATAAAGGCATTTGCCAAAAAAATAACAGAGAAAAACTGAGACTTTAGAAAAAATCTATTACTCAGTGTGGAGTTAAGGGATGATTGATTTAGATATTTTCTATCACTAAGTTTTCATTCATATCTGTTACAATTTATGTACTGACCTGATCTGTTTTTTGTGTGCCTTCTGTTATTGTAGTACTATCTCTGTTGTGAGGAGATATACAAGTAAGAATTTAATTAAAATATGTGTAATGTTTACACATGATGGTAAACTTGGACTAGATAGATAGATAAATAGATAGATAGATAGATAGTACTCAATTTGTCCCAAGGGGGGAATGTAGCCTTTCACAGAATTTCAAGAAATATTAGAAAAAGCAAGAACAGCCATCTCATTCATAAAATGAATTACTGTACAAAAAAAGTGAACTTCTGACTTGGCTAATGATAAGAAAGCAGCCACAGTGAGGCATTATAAAAACGTAGGTAGGTATGCAGGAGCCCTAGCAGTGTTTCTTTACACACACTTCTGTAGAAAAATTTGCTTGGTTATAAAAGTTTATTGCTTGCAACATTAAGGGAAACAGACTGAGTGTGTCTACCAAATTGGAATCCTAATTTCTACTGCTCGTAAAATAAAACTGCAAGACCTAGATATAGCAATAACTTTACTATTTGATTTGATCATGATTTAGAGCTTTATTACTAGACATAAGGTCTCCGAATAGCATAATGATAGTCTTAACTTTAAACTCTGTGGATTTATATTTAGTATAGTTAATTTAAAGTCTGGAAGTAGCATTGGATGATAAGCTAGTCTATGAGATGACACATCCAGTCATGTCGAGTCAGTTTTATAATACTGTTGTTTGTGTAAATAGGTCTATAGATGATGTATATATGTAAATGAAACACAGGCAACTTAAATAACTTGGTAAGGGTCACACAATAAGTCAAAGAAAAACTATAAAGTTACAAATCTGGAATTAAACTGCAGAAATTAATTTAATATTGAACTTAAAAGTACAAAGGAGGAATGAGCTTAGGTAGAATACATGTTAATAAATGTAATTAAGAAACAAAGCAAAACCGGCTGCTTCATTGAGTAAAACAGCAGACTTTCAGAGGGTGGCTACCTCATTTTACTGTCTGTACAACCTGGCTTGCACTCCTTTATTCATCTCAGCTGGTAACTATAAGCCTATTGACCTATTGGAAAGAAATATTCTTTAAAACCAATGCCAATATTATACACAGGCTAAACTCTGGATTCAATTTTAGGGTTCAAGTGCTATCATCTCCAGCTATAAGACCACCAGACCAGAGAACAATTCTATTTGTGTCTTTTCCTGAATGTCCAGTAAAAGGCCTGACGTCAACTGTAAGTTTTCAGAGATACTGTGGCAAGGTGTCCTGAATATGATAGATGTTTTAGGCGATTCACAATATTCTCTAACTTTGTTTTCTCAGTGTGATATCATGCACTACCACTTGGTAATAATAATAATAATAATAATAATTTGCATTTATATAGAATCCTCCAGATTTATATAAAATCTGCAATCAAGTACAAACAGTACACCACTTACGTAGCAGTAACGTCCATAGGTACACGCATCATGTGATGTATAAACTTAGCCTAAGGGTGCTAAGTTCTTTCTTTTTTGTCTGAAATGTCACGTGAGCATTCTGATGCTGGAGAACCTCTACAGTGAAATAGGCTGCTATACTCTAGATAACATAACTGTCCTTTAAAGCTTCATTTGCCAGGGTAGTTTTTCTGTTCTTTGGCCATTGATGATCTTTTTTGTCCTTTTCCACTATGTTGCAAAATTTTCACTTGGCCATCCCAAGCCTACTGTAGTTGTAGGTACTTGAGAGGATCATTAGCTTGAATCCATAATTTTGCTTTCAGATTAATCAATTATATTATGGAATTTGTAGAAACTATTTTGTGTTTTTCATATTTTTGATTAAGTATTTCCCTTCATGGAGTTGCTTGTTCTTGCTGTGTCCATGTGGGTGTCCTTTGTGTGCTTTGAATTCCTCCTACAGTCTAAAGACATGGGCTAGCTGAATTTGTGTTGCTAAATGGACACGTGTGTGTTTGTTTGACTTGTGATAGACTGCTACCCCGAATAAACAGGTTAGAAAGGTGTATGGACGGTAGGAAGAAAATTAATGGTAGAATTTATAATGACTATGTAGAATTTTGAATGGAATATGGGTGGCTAGAGTTGACTATAGTTATTGTGGAAAATTGAAACTTTATATTAGAGAGAAAGTTGTTAAATTTGTTACTGTTGTATCAATGAGAAATATTGGAGTCTAAGTCCTGTAATAAATTGCTGTAAGAGAAACATTGATAGAAGACTTCTAGACTGTAGAAGTTTTCTTTTGAGTGTGTGGCTTTAATTATGGCTTAATGCTTGGGTCTGAAGTACTGCCACCTTTTTCAATTCTTGACTGGATAATTAACAACTGAAAACCAGTAATTTAATAGTTTTTAATCCAAGGATGGAAAGATTCACATTTCAGGTTTATTTATGTAAATAATAAATGCAGAGGTATTTGGAATCCATTTCAATAACATAATGAAATTAAATTATGATTAATAGTAGAATAATGGATATTATAATTTAAAAAATTGTAGGGTATAATTTTAATGGAATTTTACTATGATATTTGGTCATGTGGGTATGTGAACTGAACTGCTTGCTGTAGGTAGAATGTTCCACAGGATGCGTATGTATAAACTGGAGAAAGGAGGGAAGTGTCTTCTGGGTTGGGTATAAAAAACGCTAGCTGAGTAAGGTACATGCATGCTTGTTGGATTAATATGTCACAAACTTAATGTGACAAAATTTAGATTTTTTAAAATTAATTTAATATAATTTATTCAATGTCATTTAAATAGATTGTTTCAAATAACATCTGAACATGCAAGTTATTCACTTTATTATAATTATTTTATGAACTGTAAGAAATAAACCCATGTTCTGGCTTAGTACTGTGTTTTCTGTGCACCTTAGGCAGCAATTATTAAATTAAAGTAAATTCATGAAAAGCAAATGCATGCCAGAAATTTAAAACTCAACAGCTGAACAATGCATTATCTTGACTAGACTTAAAAGGGTTTGACCTTAGATATTCTAACCTAGGATTGAGCTTTTAATTCTGCTGTGAGCACTATTCTGCAAGTTATTTAAATTTAGTTACAGTTTTGCCTGCCTAGATAAAGCACATTATGAACCAAATGCAATATAGTATGGTTTTCTCTCAAGTTATTTTGGTTCCACATCCCAACAATGTCAAATTAATTCTCACCCCACAACCATAAGTAACAGATTAGTTAGGAAAAAGAATAATTAAAAGTTCTGATTGGAATAAATTGACCAATCACTGAATTCAAATAAAGTTATTAATAGTATATACATACAGCTGCAAAATGAAAAATTTCTTAATTTTCATGTTAGTCTCAGTACTGATCGGTACTGATATTCACTACTTATCAAGGTCTTTATAACTAACATATTCAGCCAAGACAAAGTGAAGCTTTTTTTATAGCCTTTAAATTGTCAGATGAGAAGTGTTACTACTTTGGGGTTTAGGTGCTCTTTCAAAATCTGCTTATTGTATGCTGTATGCTTTTGCTTAAGGAGAACAATGATTCTTATATCTAAATTAATATTTTAAATTGCAAAGATGTACAGAATACCAGTCCCTAATTTAACTGAAGAAAGTTGCCAAAATATCCATCCTTCCATTGATTCAAAATGAAGCCATGTTTATAGAAATGTTGTGAAAATCCCATTGGGAAAGCTGGCTTCTAAATGTGCCTATTCTACATCTTTTATTTTAGGCAAAACTACCCTAGCTGCAAAATCTATCTGTGCTAAGCTGATAGAAAAACACATTCATTTGCATTTTGACTGTTTATGCTCCCACACAGAATGGGCTTATTCAAATCATATATGTACTGAAATGCATATGTTTTCTTATGGAGTACGTTAACGTGAACAATAAAAACACAGTAGAAATAATGCCTTAAATATATTTCTGACAAAATAGTCTTGAATGATGTTTACATACTTA
The DNA here is from genome assembly GCF_016835505.1 of Polypterus senegalus. Classification (NCBI taxonomy): domain Eukaryota; kingdom Metazoa; phylum Chordata; class Cladistia; order Polypteriformes; family Polypteridae; genus Polypterus; species Polypterus senegalus. The sequence continues at coordinate 108,496,048 of NC_053157.1, forward strand.
AAAAAGATTACAATTCACTTTAAAAATGTACTAAATATATATAAATCAAAATGTACATATAACCTACCTTACGCCTTACTACTTGAGTTTTTAACCATTTATTGTAAAATCTATTTTGAAATTATTGAATTTTCACTTTGTTTTTTATATCTAATGAAAATCAATTTTTCCATAATTGCATATTGGTTAATCAGTTATCACAATATATATTATTTTTTATCTGAAAATTAGTTTGCAAATATTTAAGTGGTAATATTAAATACAGTTTAATATCTTTATGAAATTTCAATTTTCTGCCCACCCAGGTGGTATCAGTTAGAAAAATTCTTGCCCATGGTATTTTAAATATAAAACATCTGGTAGCTTATAATTCTGCATCTGGTTATACTGAGGGCAATTGAGCCTCCAGCTAAGACAGATCTTCTGTTACAGGATCTGAATTTTCTGCTGAAATCTGGGATGTTTCAACCTGACTGTTGTGTGCTTAAAGTTATCTTATTAGAGAAGGTCTCCGCCCAATTATACTTTTCTCTAATTTGTATATGTGTATAATCTAGAGTGCAGCTCAGTCTCTTTTATGTTATTCATCATGTATCTGTCTAACATGTTTTAGGATTTTTAACATCTATGTCTTTTATTAAACCTATTCATTTAGATGAATTTCTACATGCTTCTCTTTATCTATAGCAGAATAGGAGAGCAACATTTTATAGTGAAACCTAGAATAGCTAGTCATTCAAAGCACATTCTTAATGAAACAGTGAGCAAAAGGGTAAAGCATTTCTAAGGACACCATGTAAGGCATCATCCAAAATACAGAAATTGCCTGGTGGAAACTGCAAAAGTAATGTACATTAAATGACTTATAGAAGGTGGGCAAGTGGAATAGATGACTGGGCTTAAGAGGCCAGTGCAGACAGGCCTAGTGTTGTTTTCTCTTTACTTAGAATATTTCTCTTTACAATTCAATTTATTTTCATTATATGTTAAACTACAATGAAAAATCTTTTTAAAAGCCGTGCTCACATCCTTTGACCTCAACAGCGCCAACACCCTCAGCAGAAGACTAATCAGAGCCACTGCAAGGACTGCTGGGAGTTGCAGTTTCAAATTCTATTGGCTACTTTCACCATCCCAAGTCACAGTTTTCTCTACAGCTGCTTCCTGTTCTCTCTACAGTACAGTATTGCCACGAAAAAAGCCATAAAAATTGCGGAGGATATTTGCGGTTTCCGGTAACAATTATTAGTTAGGTTCTAAGGAAAAATCCGTAAATGACTGAGGCCGCAAACTCAGAACCGCAACTTTGTGGGGGTCTACTGTAATTTGAACAAGTGATATATAAATAAATCAATGTACAAAGAAGCATACATCACAAACTTAACTATAACTTGTAACGTCAAAAACAAATACTTTTTAATAAATAATTAAAACCTGAAAGTGAGAGTTTAGGGGTTTCTTTAATTTTTGGTGCATATCACAATAACACAAGTGTATAGTTTCTGAAGGCAAAGTCATCTATGAGATCATCACATAACACCTTCAGTGCAAGGTCTGAGTTGATGCTAATGATAGCCATCCTGCTTAAATGTCCTTGTGCCCTGGAAGACTGTGAGTATGTCTCGATAAGCTTAAGTTTAAAAAAAAAAAAAAAAAACTGGTAACTGGGAGGATTGCTGCAATATGGAAAGCAACCCATAGATTTAGACTTCAATGGCATTTAATGGCAAAGATAAACCAATTGATTTGTTTCCTTAATAAGTGAAGGTCTAATTAGTAATAATAGTGGTCCAGAGAATCAGTTACTCTTTGTCACTTGTTGTAGTCTGTAGCAGTGCTACTATGAATTAAAACTGCATCTTCCAGCAGTCCCTGCAGGGGCTGTTGGGGTCAAAGGTGGTCAGAGGGGTTCAAAAGGAGGGAATAAAAGTGTTTTTTGTTGTATTTTGTGTGTCGTTTACCTGTCGGACTGCCTTCTGTTAATTAGGTCAAATTTAATTGCTGTGTCCTGGATTGTATTCGTTGTTGGGGTCTGGAAATTCTGTCAACCTGTGTGATGAAGACTGGTTGTGTATTCACAGCTTTCCTACAAGTATAAGAGCGCTCCTGAACCATCCATCCATCTTCACCCTTGTAGTGTCTACCTGTAGGACTGTTTTTTCATTCCCTTACAACATACAGATCTCTGGACTTACTCTTGTCATTTCTCATTACATCCGGTGTGGTATTTAATGGACTTTGCTGTGTGGAGTTGTGTTTTTGTGTTTAATGTAATATCGCCGAAGGGCAGCGCTTCCTGATTCATTTTACCCTTGCACCCCCTGTGACGGACGAGGCCGATTTCGCACCCCCTTGGTTTGAGAAGAAGTATGAAAAAATATGAGGTTAACGCAGAAAAACAGATCACCAATTGAAGCTTTATGAATAATGGACACTTTATTCACAGCTAACAAGAGGGTGGAAAGAGCAGGCTTCCACACCTCAACCACACAAAATACAAGTATGAAACAATGTTCTTTATAAAGAAATTTACAGAATGAACTAGCAAAATACCCGCGCTTCGCAGCGGAGAAGTAGTAGTTAAATAAGTTATGAAAAAGAAAATGAAACATTTTAAAAATAACGTAACATGATTATCAATGTAATTGTTTTGTCACTGTTATGAGTGTTGCTGTCATCAAGGATTTGATTATCATTATTACTTTCAATCAGGTTTGTATTTGGAGGACGTGTTGTGTTCAAGTTGCATTCCGTCTTTGTCAACCGTAAAGATAACAGGTTTCATTCATCGAAGTGTTCACTACCCAAATCGCTACTCGTGAATCTAAGATGTTTAACAGGCATTCCCAGCATTAAGTTGTGGAATTGCTTGCGAGTATTTAGTGACAGCGTGTCTATTAACTTGTGGATTTTTCTGCAAGTATTTGGCGGCAACTTCACGAAGTTGTTTTCGTCTAGCTGCATCAGAAAATGTACCACAACGTATAACACGCCTCCTTTTTCTGTTTTCACGCAGGTTTGGATTGCTGCTGTCATAATCCGTTTGAGTTTCATGGTTTGTTTCATATACGTTAGTACAGTGGGATGCAAAAGTTTGGGCAACCTTGTTAATAGTTAATATTTTCCTGTATAAATCGTTGGTTGTTACGATAAAAAATGTCAGTTAAATATATCATATAGGAGATGCACACAGTGATATTTGAGAAGTGAAATGAAGTTTATTGGATTTACAGAACGTGTGCAATAATTGTTCAAACAAAATCAGGCAGGTGCATAAATTTGGGCACCACAAAAAAGAAATGAAATCAATATTTAGTAGATCCGCCTTTTGCAGAAATTACAGCCTCTAAACGCTTCCTGTAGGTTCCAATGAGAGTCTGGATTGTGGTTGAAGGTATTTTGGAGCATTCCTCTTTACAAAACATCTCTAGTTCATTCAGGTTTGATGGCTTCCGAGCATAGACAGCTCTCTTTAACTCACACCACAGATTTTCAATTATATTTAGGTCTGGGGACTGAGATGGCCATTCCAGAACGTTGTACTTGTTCCTCTACATGAATGCCTTAGTGAATTTTGAGCAGTGTTTCAGGTCGTTGTCTTGTTGAAAGATCCAGCCCCGGTGCAGCTTCAGCTTTGTCACTGATTCCTGGACATTGGTCTCCAGAATCTGCTGATACTGAGTGGAATCCATGCGTCCCTCAACTTTGACAAGATTCCCAGTCCCTGCACTGGCCACACAGCCCCACAGCATGATGGAACCACCACCATATTTTACTGTAGGTAGTAGGTGTTTTCCTTGGAATGCTGTGTTCTTTTTCCTCCATGCATAACGCCCCTTGTTATGCCCAAATAACTCAATTTTAGTTTCATCAGTCCACAGCACCGTCCAAAATGAAGCTGGCTTGTCCAAATGTGCTTGAGCATACCTCAAGCGGCTCTGTTTGTGCTGTGGGCGGAGAAAAGGCTTCCTCTGCATCACTCTCGCATACAGCATCTCCTTGTGTAAACTGCGCCGAATGGTTGAACGATGCACAGTGACTCCATCTGCTGCAAGATGATGTTGTAGGTCTTTGGTGCTGGTCTGTGGGTTGACTCTGACTGTTCTCATCATTCGTCCCTTCTGTCTATCCAAAATCTTTCTTGGTCTGCCACTTCGAGCCTTAACTTGAACTGAGCCTGTGGTCTTCCATTTCCTCAATATGTTCCTAACTGTGAAAACAGACAGCTTAAATCTCTGGGACAGCTTTCTGTATCCTTCCCCTAAACCATGATGGTGAACAATCTTTGTCTTCAGGTCATTTGAGAGTTGTTTTACTCTTCAGAGAAAATTAAAGGAGGAGGGAAACTTACAATTGACCCCCTTAAATACTCTTTCTCATTATAGGATTCACCAGTGTATGTAGGTCAGGGGTCACTGAGCTTACCAAGCCAATTTGAGTTCCAATAATTAGTTCTAAAAGTTATGGAATCAATAAAATGACAACGGTGCCCAAATTTATGCACCTGGCTGATTTTGTTTGAACAATTATTGCACACTTTCTGTAAATCCAATAAACTTCATTTCACTTCTCAAATATCACTGTGTGTGTCTCCTATATGATATATTTAACTGACATTTTTTATCGTAACAACCAACAATTTATACAGGAAAATAATGACTATTAACAAGGTTGCCCAAACTTTTGCATCCCACTGTATATGCAGGACATGTATTGAAGTGACATTCCGCATCTGTCAAGCATTGTAAGCATACAACCGGCTTCATCAATAACTTTGCATCCAGCTTTTGAGAGTTGAAACATTCATAAACATCAAAGTGTCCTCTACTCAGATCGTCACCTGTAAATCTAAGATGTTTAAGAGCCATTGGCGGCTCTCCAAAGGTGTAAAATATTTGGCCATTTCGGTACACTTTAAAGCGACAACCGAACAATTCAGCGGCAGCCATCAACTCACATGCAGAAGCATAGGTGAAGGGCTTAAGCATTTCACTCTTATAGTGCTCCTGTGTAGTATAATTATCTCCTGTACCATCATCAGTCCACACTTTGTACCTGTCCCAGTCAATCAATACACAAGGCACAATGTTCCTCCGGAAATCAGGATTGAGCCTGATATGGCAGTGCAATGTGTAACACAGAGAATGTAAAAGGCAGGCGGCATCTCCAGGCATGGAAACCACTCAGTAGGTGACAGTTCTTTGATCGATAGTGATCACCTCGATAGACATCTCACTACCCAAATCACTGCTCGTGAATCTAAGATGTTTAATAGGCATTCCCGGTATTAACTTGTGGATTTGCCTGCGAGTATTTAGCAACAGCGTTTCTATGAACTTGTGGATTTGCCTGCTAGTATTTAGCGACAGCGTGTCTAACTTGTGGATTTTTCTGCGGGTATTTGGCGGCAGTGTTACAAAGCTGTTTCTGTCTATCTGCATCAGAAAATGTGCAACCACGACGTCTGACACACCTCCTTTTTACTGTTTTCTCACAGCTTTGATTGCTGCTGTCATAATCGGTTTGAGTTTCATGGTTTGTTTCAATTATGTTAGTATTTGCAGGACTTGTGTTGAAGTGACATTCAGCATCTGTCAAGCGTTGTAAGCATACAATCGCCTTCAGCGATACCTTCGCATCATAATAAACGAACAATAAAACAGCGGAGAAGCCGTGGATTAAATAAAAAGGCTGCAGTTATCAGCAGGGAGACGTGAATACCGTGGCGAAGCAAAGAAGGGAATGAAGAGACCGGAGCGACGGATGGCCTTATATGGGCAGGCAGTCAATTACATGGGAGGCGTGGGGATGGGGGACGCAACACAGGCAGGCAGCCAACTACGTGGGAGGCGTGGTGATGGGGGACACAACGCCACCTCACACGGTGACCAAGCTGCAGGCTATGGACGTAAGTAGGATTCAATTGTGACCATTACGTGTAGAATTTCAAAATGAAACCTGCTTAACTTTTGTAAGTAACCTGTAAGAAATGAGCCTGCCAAATTTCAGCCTTCTACCTACACGGGAAGTTGGAGAATTAGTGATGAGTGACTCAGTCAGTCAGTGAGGGCTTTGCCTTTTATTAGTATAGATGAATAGTTTGAGAATTTTATGTTGTTTAGGTTCTTTGACTTTTCTCTTGCCTCTTCTTAGCAATTATCTCTTCGAAACGTGGTTCTTTATGTGTTAATGAAATGTGTAGGTCGTTTTCGGGGTTCAGTGCATTACGATATTTATTCTTGATGTACAGTAAAGATGAAAATCCTGATTTACATAGCCAAGTGGTGGCAAATGGGACAAAGACTTTCAATGCTCTTTTTGCAAGAGTTGAATACCCAGTTTGAACACTGCACCAAAAGGTTTTGAGTGAACTGGAATAGTAAAGCAGCTTCATTGCTTGGCATGCTTGTATCTCAATTATATGTTCTTTGTCCTTATCCTCATCTCTAGTCTTTTCTAATTTGAAAGGAAAGGGGTTGACGATCCAGGTTTCTGATTCTTCCAGATCTCCCGAGCAAAAATAACCGTCAAATGACTCTTTCTGGCTTTCCAGGTGCTGACTGATTTCTTCTTTGACACTGTCTTTAAAATTTAAGCTGCTGCACTCCACAATGACTTCGTCCAGCGAAGGAAAATTAGCGAAATTCTTATTCTGGATACATAAACTCCACAACAACTTATTCCTGAAAGCACGCATCTTGTTGCAAACAGTCACAATATTCTTTTCTTTTCCCTGAAACAAACAATTCAAATCATTGAGATGTTGGAAAATATCTGTCAGGTATGCCAACAAAGGAGTAAAATAAGGGAATTCGAAAGAATGCAGAAGGTCACATTTCTATTCTCGTAGAAATTGTTCGATTTCCTTTCTGAGCTGAAAAAACCTTGTCGAAACTCCGTATGAAACAGGAGAATAGAACCATCATCATTTAGTTCACTACAAAATGCTTTGAACAACATGTGATTCAAAGCTCTTCCACGAATAAAATTTATAACTTTAACACACAAATCCATTACGTTTTTCAAAGTAACCGGCAAGGTCTTCGACACAAGTGCTTGGCGATGAAGGATACAATGAGTAACCATCACCTCTGGTACTTCATTTCTTACAAGAGTAACGAAGCCAAATCGGTTTCCTAACATAACAGGAGCACCGTCAGTACAAATAGATCCGATAATTTGCAATGAAATCTCATTAGTAATGAAAAAGCTTTTCACCGTATTGAAAACATCCCTTGCGGTTGTCGTTGTTTCGAGTGATTTGCAAAACAGGAATTCTTCCTCAATGGCATTCCCCTTTACATAACGAACGAAAATGATGAGTTGGCTACAATTACCAACGTCTGTCGATTCATCTAACTGAATTGAGATCCTGACAGGGGAAGCTTTGATGTCCAAAACCACTTGATCGAGAATATCAGCGCCAATGTCATCAATCCTCCTTCAGATAACATTGTTTGACAGAGGAATCTGTTGAATTTTCCGTGCGGCCTCTGCACCCAGGATAGTCTTCACTATGTGTAAAACACATGGTTTGATAAGAGTCTCGGCAACAGTGTGTGGCATTTTCATTTTTGCCACTTTGTATGCAACTTTGAATGATGCCAGAAGCAGGGGCTTATCCACAGGAGCGAACCCTAACTTCGGAAGCGTTCCTTTAATGTCGTAGCATGCCCTTTTAGCCTTCAGGGAATTAAGATCATTCCCTTCTCTTGTGTTAACTTGGAAATATTCACCGAGCTTTGATAGCTTCAAGTTAGAATTGGAAAATATTGCATTGCAAAGCACACACTGCTGTCTGTCTACTCATCAATAATTGTTTTGGTAAAGCCGTACTCAGTGTAATCCTCCTTCCATTTTCTAATTTTTTCGCAACTAGCCATGATTAAATGAACGGTAAAAAAGTAAGAGCGAAGCAACGGTGACTTATTGAGGCAGGCAGGCAAGAGCACACTAGCACTCATGGCTCAATGTAGTGCGCGTCAAGTTAATCTAAAATGCCCCGTCAGATTCGAAAAAATATATCTTCAAGTTCTATTTGGATATAAGTAGGTTGTATTTAGTCGACAAAAATGTTTGGTAGGAATGTAAGTTGAATTTAGTCTTTAAATTTCTATGGTGAAGAAAAGAAGAAAAATTTATGCAATGATGACTAAATTTAACTTGCATTCCTACCAAAGATATTTCTGTCGACTAAATAAAACTTACTTATATTTAAAATTTAAATAGAACTTGAACGAATACGATAGTTCATAATACCCACACAGCATTAAGTGCGTAATAAATTAAGATTTTTGCACAAATAATGTTTTTCATTTTTCTTCCTCAATAGATTCTGGCACCCCCAGCAACAATTGCTCACCCCCAATTGGGAACCGCAGCCAAAGGGGTACAGGGGTGGTATTGTTTTCATTTATATTATTTAATTTTGTTATATTCTTTAATTGTTGTTATTGCCCAGTGTGCTTTATTTTGTCTCTTTTTGTGAGTGTGTGCGGGCGTGCCAAGGCTGGGAGCATCCCTGTGATCCCATATAAAAATAAATAAATCACCGTCATCTTGACAGTGTGAATCTTAGTGGCACCGGACCGCTACAGGTCAAAGTATCACTTGTGACGTGATACAACAGTAACAATTTTACTGCTACTACTTAGTATGCTTAATAAACTTATTTTATGTAGTAAATACAAGTTCAAAATAAAGCTGAATATTTATATATTTTAAAAATTATCATGTGTATATATCAGCAACACTTATGTAATTTATATAAACTTCATGTTATCCTTCCAATGACAGCAAATAGCAACAAAGCATAAACTACTGTAAATCAGTGATGTCAGTGGCCAATAAACTTAACCAACAGTTGAAGTTAATATAGGATAATTGTTCATTTTATATGTCAAAGTTGCTGGCATGGTGCTTTTCCACAATTCAGCCAATAATTAGTAGGCAAAGCCATTGTATTGGTAAAATATTAAAACATGCCTTCAATGCATCAACACTCAATACAGCATTTAATATGTTGACTGACATTAGCATGTTTTAGCAACACATATAGGTCCTAAGGACTATATTGTGGTAATAAAAAAACCTTCAACTACTGTACTGTAACATCAGAAATATATCTGTTAAATACTCAATATCAAAACTATTACACATGGGATTGTTACTGCATTGTTACTCCAGTAAACCACTAGTTTAAGTGAAGTAGCAGTTAATGTAATGTTAGCTACCTTACTGGAAGTTACACAAATGTAGATTACTAAACACATCTGCAACTAGTGCAGCATGAGCTACATCTTCATGCTTGTTTTATCTTTAATCTTTTAGTTAGCAAATAAAAGGAGTAATTTTGCTTGACTTTTCACTACATCCATAATGGCTAACACGCTACAACACCCTTTGTAAATTGTTTTTATATATGTTTATTTTTCATTACATTATTTTTAATTAGGTTGATATGTTATATTCAATTTAGCATTTTAATAAGATATGGTAAAGACCGGGGGTGGAGTGGTCATCATGAACACAGATTTCCTGGTGGGCCTAGATGTTTCTGGACCAGTCAAGCTGCTATGCACACCCTTTCAAATTCTCATAAATGCATGCACATTTAGAAAATTCTTAAAAAGACCACCCTCCCCAAGTTGTATAACCCCGCTGTGAGTGCGGGTATCCAAGAAAAAAAGACTACTCCTCCCAAATTGTGCAATCCCATGCGAATGAAATATAATCTGTCCATCCATCTGGATCATAGCATTTAACCATTTTATAATGGTCACCAAAGGTAAACTGCAAAAAAAAGTGCCGCTGAGAAAGCAAGGATTAAGTGAAAAGAAAGGCATTAGATATGAAAATATCAGCATTATTTAGAATAGGTAAGATAAGCTGTTAAGTTTACAATACTGCATTGGCTCATGACTTCCTTAGCAAATGTGATTGGCCTTACAGTCTGTCATATTGCCTAAAACTCACTGAGTTTCTAGAGTTATTGCCATGCTGTTTTCTGCTCAGTGCTTCTTAATGGGTTTCAGCTACTGCTCATTGCTGAAGTGATCGAGAGCACTGGGAAGCACCCACTCTTCACTTGCTCCCTGTGGGTCAACATTGAACTTAAAAAGGAAACTGAATCCCAAGACCATAAAAGGTTAAACACTGGTCAAGCAGACATTGATGTGCGGTGCCTGATATGACAGCACAGTTAATGTCAAGAAATGACTGCAGGATATGAAGAAATGAACTATGGAAGGATATGCAATAATATATTATAGCTGTACAGGCATCATGTATTATGTATTGAAAATTATAATTAGCCATGGCATAGCAGTACACACACACACAGTGGTAGTCTTATTAATTATATAATTTCTTTATTAAAAATGAGGCTCACCCTGAGGGAAGGGCGGATGTTAGTTAATGGCAGCATCCCTGCAAGATAAAAGATAGGGTTGTACTTCTGGGTAAAACGACAGAGGCAACAACAAGCTAAGGAGGATAAGATAGATACTCGAACAGATTGATGGAATGTAGAGAAGGCTACTATATGCTTTCACAACTTTACACATCCACTGTCCAAAGATCTTGATCTGCTTATCTGTTCTCACCTCTAACAATCCCCAAAACAGTGTGCTGTTAATGTGATTAAAGTGACCATGACAACCTAGTAGTAATGTGCCGCAAAAACCACAGCTTAGTTTGGCTAGACTGGTCTGTATCATGTCAATTATGGGCTGAAAGACAGTCCCACCTTGGTAAAGACTAGTCTGATATACAGTATGTTATAGGTCAGAAAAAAGCTGCTGGATGTAGACATTGTTAAATTTGAGTTTGAGTTACCAGTCTTTTGGCTTTAATGTTTCCAAAAAGGCAAGGAGTTATGTGAGCTGTTTCTCCATAGCATATTGAAATTCAGCTATTAAATATCCAAAAAAAAGAATAGATAAAATTTTAGATTTAAAAATCTACTTTCTGTACATTATAAAACCTTTCTCTTGCCTCTGTTTAATTACATTACATTTTCTTTGAGCATGCCATATTCTTACTGTATTAATCATCAGACAAAGTGAGGCATTAGTTCTGTGCTAGAGGCACAAGACATTTATAGATTGCCAGGCTGGTATTGCAGCCTCTTAGTTATTAATATAAAATGAGAATCCTGACATTTCCTCATTATGGCTCAATGTCATTAAGAAACTTCATTTTAAGAATTAGCTGCAGCAAATATCACTTTAAGCCACAATTACTGTTTTCAGAATAATTCATTTGTAAAGAAAAAAATTAACACTTGCGACACATATAAAAATACTATTTTTAAACATCCTTTTGATCTAGTTCAAATATGCAGGGGACCAGAACCTATCTTGGCAGCAATGATCACAAGGCAAGAAAACGCCTTCGACAAGGGACTAGCCCCTGGCAGAGCCCCCAACACACACGCGCACACACACACACACACACTCATCCACCAAACACATTTGCCATTTAACATAACCAACATGCTTTTGGGTATGTAGAAAGAAAACCCAAGCAGATATGGATAGGACATGTACTGTATGTGTGAGCCAGCAGTGCTAACTATTTTGCAGTGGAGGTGTTGGCATGAAAATAATGGTTGGGGCTGTTGAACCAAATGGGGGTGGAGGAGTGGGGAACTGGGAGAGAGAGAGACAGATGTTGTCAAATGCAGAGTCATCCTAAAAATGCTGCAGGTGTGAATGAGAAAGATTCACAGAGAAAGAGAGATCATCAAGCAATTAAAGTGCAGTACTTGCATCATTGGCTCCAGCAGACTCCTGTGACCCTGTGTTAGGATATAGCGGGTTGGAAGATGACTGACTGACTTACATCATCAATTAACCATGTTATGTGGCCACTGGTGATCTCACAGAGGATCCCGATTTGGAACAATAAAGCTCATGGAGATAGGAAAAGGGAATGCAGACAGTGTTGTCTGTAACTCCAAGTGAGTGGTATGAGGTGGAGCCAGTAGCATGAATGTACAAACAGGGTACACAGTAGAAAAAAATGCCTCAGCAACCATTTGAGATCTTGCTAAGCTGAAAAACCATTCAAGAATAATGATACTGGAGGGATCTCAACACAGCCAACCCAAGTATGGAAGTATCTCAGCTAGGTGATATCACAGGTGGTGTGCAATCCGCAGAATTGTGGTGGAATGCTATGACAACAAGAGATGCAAACAACCTGAAACACCAGTGCCCTAGGAAACAAAGATGGCATTGCAGCATAAGAGTGAAAATCTTGAACTTTCTCAATTTAAACTAGAAGAAAAAAATAATTGTGATGGTCAAATTCTAAAACCCCTAGATCAAAACGTAGATTATATAAATCCATGCAGGAAATCCCATTAAACTTGATAAAGCTACAGATCACAACAGTTAACACTGATGTTTCAAGGATTCAGTATTCCAGATTGAAATTGTGTGCCAAGTTGTTGACTGCTAAATTTGTATCTTTCGCCCCATGTGTGTGAACACACCCTTAAAGACTCTAGTACTCACATCTGCAAAGGTATACAGGTTAGGACATCTCATGAATACGCACAATTATGCCCTCAGTGTTATATGATTATGTGTATTTGCATACTTGTGTGGTTTGAAACTGTATACGTTTATAACATTTGTAAGACATATGTTGCAATTGTATTACAGTTTCAGACTTGTGTAGGAAACACAATGTTGAAAATCAAAAACCTTTCAGTTATGAAACTAAAGGAAACAATGTACTTTTACTTGATTGTAAGAATTTGAAAGGGAGAAATGTCAAGTAGGATTAAGTAATGGATATAGTAGTAAATGCTGAGGATTCTTAAAGAAAAAAAATGGAGCTAAAGAGGGAACAAAGGAGCACACACTTAGTAGTAGAGAGAACAATTAGCCATAATGGTGGTCAGTGCAGTAAGCTGAAAAAAGGAATAAGATTACACTTTGCATCTTAACATCCTGTGAACACATGTTCAGAAAGATAAGCACCAAACTGAAGATTCCACACTTTACCATACTTTGTTTGGGAAATTTTCCATTAGTTCAATAAGCAGTTCTTTACTCTAGTGTCTGCAGATAGTTTTATGACTTACATGTTATCCATCATCCTTTTTTATGGATCCTTTCTAATACGGATCTGGTTTTTGAATAAAAAGCACTCCATAATAAAAGGTAGTGTGCTCAAACAAGCCTTTTAGATGTATGTTGTAAACACAACAATTTTTTTGTATAACGTTAAGCTGCTCCTGTTAATTACCTGTGATTCCAAGCCCACATACGGTATGTAAATGTATAAATGCTAGTTGCAGGCACTTGTTGTTATATTCATTTTATTACATGCTGACTTAATAGTCAAAGCCATCCTAAACACTTTAGAAACGAATTAAAAAATTCCTGTTTCAATCAAAGATGTCTGTGCTTTGTTGAAAACCTTTGGAGATTGCTGAATCACTTTTTTCTTCATTGGAGGTTACTGAAGACTGCTTTTCAGGGTTTCACCATTCTGCAGCATCACCTCACTTAATGTATTCAGACACCTTAATATTAAATTCCTTTCATGTTTCATTCCTGTATATATGCATCCCTTTTGAGAGGGGTGGTTAACCAAAGATCCAGGATATAAAATGAAATATTAATGTTTTTGATTTTAATGTGAAAATACAGGAAACTGTATGAAAGGTACTGTAATATGTAAAGACTGAGAACAAGGTTTCAATTGCAAGAAGGGAAGCACAGATACAGGTACACAAATTACACTAAAATAGACTGGTAAGTAAATTAGTAAAGTTTGAAATAAACAAATTGATAAAGATTTGGCTTATTTTAACATCCTACATAGCTTATTGCCAAACATACAAGGTCTGCCTAAGATGGCAAAGTAATGTAAAAGAAGGAAGTAGAAATATGTGAATTTTAAGGTAAGGGTACTGATATTTAAAGTCAAGGTAATGCAAGTGGGTGTAAACTTGTGGATATTTTTTTTTACCTCCTCATATGTCAGTTAGGTCTTACCAAAATGTTAAGGGCTGTACACTGAAATATCCACATGAACAATATATAATTAAACTTATAGCAGCTTTGAAAATTCTGCACTTCCTCCAAGCATCTAAGGCTGAAACAATTCTAATTACTGTATGTCTCAGTCAGAATCCTATTATAAGGGCATATCTCTACTGTACTTAACTGTTGGCAAATTTCTGACTACGTTACTGCTGCTGTACATTCAGAAAAAATAGGACATGTTATGTACTACAGGAATTACATTTCATTACTTTGTACTATTGATTTGCTTATTACTTCACCCTCTTCTAGCGAACAATGAGCAACATTTTTAGCTCTAAGGTCTTATAATTTAATAAAATGTCATTTTGGCTGTCAACAAACTTAGCAGGGAGTATCTAATTACAGCTCTTGCCCAGCTCTGTTAACTTATTGCAATAAGTGATGTGGAGAAATGAAACAACTCCAGTTGTGTTGAAGTGTTTGGGAAATACCCCGTATAATGTCCGTTGGACAGGTAAAACAAAAATTGAATCTCATAGTTCAAAATACATATCTGACACCCGATACAGAGATGCGGGGTTATTTATACAAACAAAAAATGGGGAAAGGAAATGAAAACAAAGGATGTGATGTCTTTGAAGAGGGACCGGGCATGATGTCATCTAAAATGGAACGGGAATGGAAGTGTAGCCGCGGCTATTTTGAGTGCTGGAACAGGTAAAGGTGGTTTATTTTTCTTCCTTGCGACTGAGAAAAAAAGAGAGAGAAGCATTAATACCGTTCAACAACTCCTTATTACGCGATGTTTGCTTTACCTTACCTTAGGGCTTGTTGGCTGCCTCCGAGTCGCGTGTGTGTGACAGTGAAAACTTAAGGTAAACCCTCCAAAATTGTTGAATGGGGTAAGCCTCCCTTGTGTTATTGTTTCACTGATTTCTTGGCTGTTGTATAGTGACTTTCTTTTACATGCCCATTATTTATAAAATACTATGGGGCTCTGCCCCCTGCTCGCTTCGTTCACCCACCCCCAAGTTTGGTTTACCGAATACACAATTTAAATTTTCATAGGAATTGTTACATACAAATTATTTTCACTTTAAAACTTCCGGCCCCGGTTAAATCTTTCTCGCAGATGTATAACGCTGCTCGTGTTGTGAGGGGGGGGGCACGGCTGAACGCACATTAAGGAGATGCTGTCGGATCATCTGCTGTCTTTCTGCTGCTGGCGAGCTGCGTGTTCTTTTTGTCATGCTGCACGTCGATCATTCAAAAAGCCTGTACAGAAGCTGTACTTTTGCCACTTCATGTCTGTGCTGCTCACGTTGTGAAGGAGGGAGGGATGGGGGATCGCTGAAGGCACACAAAGGAGAAGCAGTCAGATCATCTGCTGGCTTCCAGCTGCTGCTGCTGGCAAGCTGCGTGTTCTGCTTGTCGCTTGTCAATGTTTTCAGAGCTGGGATGAGCACATGATGTTTGTCACACAAAAGCATTGGAACAACTGCTTGGTTAGATGTCCATGAACCTGTTTTAAATGTGGTCTCACTGCCTTAACGTTAAAGTGTCTCTCGCTAGACGTCAAATTGTCTTCCAAGAAGATCATTTCTCGTCTCCCTAGTCTGCCTCCCAGGATTTTTTTTTATAATAGAGAGATGGAAATGTGCTAAAAGGGATTTGTTTAATCTGCGCTGTGTTTCAAGTGATTTATTTAACTCTGTTCTTTTCCTATTTTGGTTTCAAGATTACTGTACTATACAAGATCTAAATCCCCCACCAGCAGGTGGTACCAAAGCATCAACTCACACACCATAAGGGTGAAACATTTTACTTTTCACTTCATTACTACTAGTACTTTCAATTATATTTCTTTGTACTGCATGTTGCACATCACTGCCAATTCTGCACATCATAGTCAGGGACTGTTTGTGATAGTTGTTGAAACACTACAAAACACGGCTAGATTCAACCCTGAATGGTGTGCCAGTGTTTTGCTGGACATCCCCCACACTAACTAACCTGACTGAAATGTGTGGAAAAAAACTGAAATGCCCACAAAGAACCTGTACAAGCAAGAGAACAACTTGAAGACTCTGAACGATAATGACCTGGATGTGATTTACCATCATTTTGGGTGGAGTTACCCTTGCACCATTTGGAATCAGCAATCAAACTAACCAGTAGGTTGAAGAAGTAGAATGAAAACAGTAGTACCTGGAGCAGATAAAGACAGACTGCCATTTCCACACAGACAATGGACTGACATTTGATTCAAACCCAGAATGTCTCTATCCTCTGTACCACCGCACATTACAAATATGTTGATATTAAAGATTGCCATTTTTATTTTATACCACTCACAGTACAGTCAACATATCATAATATTGCATTCCCTAAAGCAACTAACTCATCCACTGTTAGTTAAGCAATAAAGTGATGCAGTTTGTGCTTCAATGCATCTTTAGGAGAAATCATGCCATTGCATTTCTTAAAACCCTTGGCAAGTTTAACTGTTTAATATGCTAAAAAAATAGTTTGTACATTTTGTTAATTTGGCATCCTTAGTGGTTACAAACTAACAGCTATCAAAAAACAAAACTATCATAAAGCCCACATTAAAATGAAAAATATCTTAATACGGCAACACACCAGATGTCCTTAAAATCTGCAAGTAATGACATTCAAAACCAACTGCCTCTAACCAATGTAATGTCGAAAGAAGGAAAGACACTAGTGCTTCTTTAATAGTCAGCAATTAAATTATGTCAAAATGTACTGGCCACAAAACAAATTGCCTCTAACACCTGAAGACATCAGTGTGTGCTTCATTTTTGGCCAGCAGCAAAAATCAGTCATCTCCAGTAAATGTAAAAACAAGATGGATTTCTGTCCTCTGTTATATGACAACACAATACCAGTATATATTTAATAGTCTGCAAGTAACTTATTTCAAAAAATCAACTGGAACAAAAAACAATACATTTCAGTCTTCATTTTTGTTATAACACGGCAACACATCATTAATACTTGGCAATACCAAACAGCAACTAATAAATGAGTATCAAAAAAATAATATAGGCCCAGAAGAATGAAAATATTTGTCAGTTATTGATTCATTTTTTGTTTTACAAACAAAAACTTCATGAAGACCACTCACAGATGAAAGAATTTTCAGTATTCCAGTCGTTAACAAGACATGGAGATGGTGTCAGTAGTATGGCTGTAGAAAACCGTGTAACTTAGATGAAGGCAGGAGCTAGTAGCTGCACTTCCTGTTACCTTTTGTTAAGCACATATTACACCTAACAAACTGTTAATGTGCAAGTGTGCATAAGGGTTAAAAAGCACCTGTTTCTTTACAAGCTTCAGATGCAAATGTTTTAAGAATAGATTCACACTTTCAATTTGTCCGTCTAAAATACTATTTTTTTTCTGTCATCTCTCAATTATTTTTATCAATGAATATTCTTTTACATCTTCATTTCAGTTATTCTTTAGCAATAAAGACCTTGTTCGGCAGCATTTTGTCCATTCCATGCACTAATATTTTACATTAGCTTATACCAGTATAAAATGTCAAATTATTATCACACAGTTACTGAATTAATTTAATTCTTTGGAAATGTTTCATTAATGATAGCTATAACTATTTTTTTTGTTTTTTTAGTTTATATATAACTTTCCCATTGTTTAAAAACGAATAAACATTCAATGTAAATCACTTTTTTGTTAATAGTTTCCTTATTTATATGGTGTGACTAGAAGGGTTTTGGAATTTCTGGTGGTTTCTTTATTAAGCTTGCTTTATCAACCCCAACCTAATTTCCCCACTCTGTTTTCACTTCTATGGCTTTTTAATGAACACCCACTTATTCACTCTGCAACCTGACTTGACTGAATTAATGTAACCTCATTCATTTCAATTCAGACCATTGTAAACTTCCAATTCAGACTTGGGTCCTTTTGTCCTGTGTCAAAAACGTATTTATGTTTGTTTCTAATTCTTTTTAGATGAAAATCACTTGACATTTTCTTAAGATGTAGGTAGCCTATTTGTATTTTTTTTCCAGTCTACTAATTGGCTGTATCCATTACACCAGTAGTTGATTATGCATGTGACTGTCTCCCTTTTGCTTGTTCTCACATTATTTGCTATTGACTGATATAAATTCACAACTCTAAATGTCACCAAAACTTGTTTGTTTTCCTTTTTTTTCCTGTTAAGTGCCACTATTACATTGCATGAATGATAATCACAAAATTTCAAAGTGAACTGGAATGTTTTTTTTATTATTGCATTTTGTTTCATTGGTTTCATGTAATTTTATACATTAACTTAGCTGTAATAGTGTTTCATACAGTGAACGTATACACAAAGTACACATTTATAAATAGACCCTTCTTATAGTGAGCACCATTTCAATGGCAGAACTGCAATTATTTACATAGTTTTTTTTTTTTTTTTTGCAAATGGAGCACTAGGTTAGGTGAATTGCGCCAAGCCGCACAATGAGTCACTTGTAAGTATTGAACCAGCAACCTTCTGGCTTTTACCCAGTACCTTAACCACTAAACCACACTGCCTGAAAGTGTTCTTTATAAAAATTAATTGAATATTCTCAGATGATGTACACTTGTTAGCTTCTTTCCCATCTTATAGAATTCATTAAACGGCTTCTACTTTTCCATTTTGTTTTTGGTTACCATATAGCAATTTCATAGCAATCAGCCATAATTAAACAAGATCAACGCCACAAAGGCATTAAAAGAAAAGATGTCTTCGAAACGTAATTATTTTCGGAATATGTTCACAGCCTGTTTGTCCAAATCAATATGAAAGAGCTATCTGCACTTCCTGACTAAGGAATAAACTGATCCAGTAATAAAAATGAAAAAAACAGTTTTGATAAAGAGATCACAATACAGATTGGCATGGTATATTGAAAAGATTTTTAATAAATAAAGAGCCTGTCTATCAAAGCAGTCAGTACTCAGTTTTATTTTCACAGCCTGCTTCTTCCAGTTTGTGGTGGTAAGGACCTGGAGCCTATCCTAGCAACAAACCAGCAAACAGCTCTTCGAGAGAATGCCAGGAAACTGTAGGTTAACTATATAGTTCACACACACTCCACATTCCAGTTTCAGTTCTTAAAATTAGTCCTGTGCCTTTGGGTTATGAGAGAAAATCAAGGATCAGGACAGAATATTTAAGACTACTGATATTTTAACTTAGGCTTCTAGCACTCTGAGGCAGCAGTGCTAATTAACCCAATATGTTCTAATATAAGTGACAGAGAACCCTGCTGACATCACCAGGATGCACTATGCTCACATAGCTTATAAACACAATCTGGTCAGTTCAAGGTTATGGGGTATCCTTTAGCTCAGGGTGATAAGTAGTTTCTAAGAGCTATTGTAATCTAGACATTCCAGCTTCATATCTAGGCACCTACTGTTACTACAGTGCAAATCTGCCAACTGAGATGGCTTGTGGAACGTGCGAGTCCATGGCAAAACACTTGACATAGTCTGCATCTCTGCACTATGGAGGGGTGAAGGTTGAGACATTGTGCAGTAAGGTGTGGGCTGAGTAAGAGACGGATCATCTGACATTACTAGGAAGTGTTCTACCCACAGTGTAGAACCATTATCTGCTCTGAACACGGTCAAAGAGCCTCCTTTAGGACAGACCAATAAGAAATTGCTTCAGAAAGCTGTTTTAGTCCCTACTTTGTGGGTTCATGGCTTGCATTTGCCTGTTACAGTATTGCAAATCCGTGAGATGAGGTGGCTCATGGTGTGTGTGAGTCTATGACAAAACAGATTTCAGCTTGATTCTCAAAAACTAATGGACAACAAAATGCAACACCTTAGAACTGCTGCCTTACTGCTTCAGGGATTCTATTTTTACCAGCCTGGTGTCTTTATTTTCAAGATTTGCAGTCTCCCCTTCTTTGTAAAGGTTTACACAGGTCCTCTTCTTTTCATATGTTAGATTAATTGCTTTCTCACAAACTGACCAGTCTGGGCTCTGTTTCCTGTGTGATCTACTTTACTTCTTCTTTTGACTACTCCCATTAGGGGTTGCCCCAGTGGATAAATCTTTTTCCACATCTTCCTGTCCTCTGCATGTTGCTCTGTCACAACCACCACCTGCATGTCTTCTCTCAACACATCCATAAACCTGCTCTTAGGCCTATTCCTTTTTTCCTCTTGCCTTGTAGCTCCATCCCCAGCATCCTTCTACCAATATACACAGCATCTCTCCCCTGCATTTGTCCAAACCAACTTAATCTCACCTCTCTAGCTTTGTCTCCAAACTGTCCAAATTGAGCTGACCCTCTAATGTACTCGTTCCTAATCCTGTACATCCTTTTCGAAACCATTGCAAATCTAACGTCTTTAATTATGCCACCTCCAGCTCTGTCTCCTGTCTTTGTCAGTGCCACAGTCTCCAACCCATATAACATAGCAGGTCTCACTATTGTCTTGTAGTTCTTCCCTTTCAATCTTGCTGGTACCCGTCTGTCACAAATCACTCCTGACACTCTTCTCCACCTATTCCACCCTTCCTACCCTCTTCTCCACATTCCCCATTATTCTTTACTGTTGATCCCAAGTATTTTATTTATTTTCTTATTTTATTGAAATCACACAACATTCCACACAAATCAATTTTTACAAAAATAAGATTGAAAACAAATCAATCCCAAGTATTTAAACTCTTGTACCTTCTTCAACTCTTCTCTCTACATCCTCACCATTCTCCTGATTTCCCTCTCATTCACACAGATGTATTCTGCCTTGGTCCTACTGACCTTCATTCCTTTGCTCTACCTCTCCAGGGTCTCCTCTGCCTGATCCCTACTCATGTTACAGATCACAATGTCATCTGCAAACATCATAGTCCACGGAGACTCCTATTTAATCTCTGTCAATTTGCCCATCACCATTGCAAATAAAGGGCTCCAAGCCAATCCCTGATGTAATCCCATCGCAACCTTAGAGACATCACTCATTCTTAACACAGACTTCACAACTGTCTTGTTTCCTCATACAATACCACACAATGCAACTCTTTTGGTGTTCTCTATATTTCTTCATCAAGACCCCCCGAGCAAATATTGCATCTGTAGTGCTCTTTCCCGGCATTAAACCATAGAGCTGTTCACTGATCATCACCTCCCTTCTTAACCTAGCTTCCACTACTATTTCCCATGACTTCATGCTATGGCTAATCAATTTTATCCCTCTATGGTTACTACAGTTCTGCACATCACCCTTATGCTTAAAAAATAAGTACCAGTACACTTCTCCACTCCCCAGGCATCCTCTCACTTTCCAAAATTGCATTAAACAACCACGGCCATCTCTCCTAAACACCTCCATACTTCCATAGGCGTGTCATCTGGATCAACAGCCTTCCCATTTTTTATCCTCCTGGTTCACTATCTCCACATCTTCCAAACTTCACTCTCTCATATTCTCTTCCTTCAGCAACCTGTCAAAGTATTCTTTCCATCTGCTCAACAAACTATCCTTAGTTTTGTGAGTATGTTTCCATTATTATCCTTGATCACCCTAACCTGCTTCTCATCTTTCCCAGCTCAGTCCCTCTGTTTAGCCAATCGGTACAGGTCCTTTATCCCTCCTAATTGTCCAGCCTCTCATGCAACTCATTATATGCCTTTTCTTTAGCCTTTGCCACCTCCCTCTTCACCTTACCCCTTATTTTCTTGTTCTATCTATTTTTTTTTATCTCTCTGACTAACCCACATCTTTATAAACCTCTTCCTCGATATACTCTCCTGTACCTCCTCATTCCACCACCAGGTTTTTTTGTCGTCCTTCCTCTGTCCAGATGGCACACCAAGCACCCTTCTAGCTGTCTTCCTTACCACTTCTGCTGTAGTTGCCCAGCTATCTGGTAACTCTTCACTGCTACCTAATGATTGTCTTACCTCCTCCCCGAACTCCACCTTAAAGTCTTCCTTTTTCAACTTCCACCATCCTTGGCTCTCCAATATCATCCTACAGACTACTATCCTATTCTGCCTAACTACACTTTGTAGTCTCCAGTCTCCTTCATCCTGCATAGGATATAATTGACCTGTGTGCATCTTCCTCCACTCTTGTATGTTGCCCTGTGTTCCTCCTTCTTAAAACATGTATTCACCAGAGCCATGTCAATCTTTTTTCCAAAATCCACTACCATCTGACCCTCTCCATGTCTCTTCTTGACACCATACCTACTCATTCCCTCTGTTCCCCTCACCAACATATTCACTCCAACCAACACTCTTTCGCTTGGGTATACTCTCCACAACTTCATCCAACTCACTTCAGAAATATTCTTTCTCATCCACAACACCCCTAACGTCTGTGACATATGCACTAATAACATTCAGCATCACACCTTCAGTTCCCAGCTTCATAATCAACACTCTGTTCACCTCCAAAACACTCTTGGACATACAGTTTCTTCAGGGTAACCCCTACCCCATTTCTCCTCCCATCCACAACTTGGTAGAATAATTTGAATCAGCCTCTGATACACCTAGCCTTACTCCCTTTCCATCTGGTTTCCTGCATGCACAATATATCAGCCTTCCTTTGAATCCCATAAATACCAGAAGTGATTGACTGACTGTACTCTGTAGGGCTCTTCAGCAAGATCCTTAACCTGCAATTCCTTCATCCTGCGTATACCATTAATATTCATCCAGCTCTGCAAGCAGGTCCTCCAATTTACATTGAAAACTTGAGGGTAGGTGGCAGGATTGGCACTCCAGCCACCGTAAAAAAAAAAAAAAACCCCCACAAACACAAGTGTGGTGCTGAGATGTCATCCACTCCATTTAGGTCCCAATCCAGGTTGTTAATCTTCCTGCCCCCGACCTACTTTCACCCTCTTCTTTTCCTTTAGCCAACAGTAGCTCAAATTCCCCCAGCACCTATTGGCTAACAGTGCAGGTGGCGGCCATTGTTAATATAGGCCTCGACCAATGCGGTATGGAAATCTGTATTGTTGTCCACATATTGATCGGGCAAAAGTTTACATTGGATAACTGACAAAATGCTGGTGTATAATATGTGAAGACTTAAGTCCTAATATTAAATAAACAACTTCACAAAAGATATAACAAAACAAGTGTGTTTTTTTTTTTATTCAAGAACTAGCAAAATACCCACGCTTCGCAGCAGAGAAGTAGTGTGTTAAAGAAGTAATGAAAAAGAAAAGGAAACATTTTAAAAATAACATAACCAGCAGTAAAGCAAAGAAGACTCCGTAATAAGGATGGTTGGGTGCATGTAGAAGGGGTGCCTGCTAACCTAAAAGGGATATGCGGAGCTCACGGCTTTACTTGTCTGTTGTGGAGCGGGTGTTGGCCATGGATGGTCGCTAACGCTGAATCACCCTGTTGAGACGGATTTCATTCTTTAATAAAGGAACTGTCACCGAGCCGGTGAGATCGCCTCTTTACATGTAAATTAAGTAAACGTGTCCGCGGCTCACATCAGGATTGGTCGCTGGATTCACTGCAGACTTCCCAGGCCGTATGATTATAAACTTTTAAAAGAAAGTTCAGATAAAGGACTGGGGAATGTGTGGGGATTGTGTGTGTCTGGGTGTCTAATTTTATATGTGTGTATATAGTTGTAATATAGGTTAAGTACATGTGAATATATTTGCGCCATTTATAAATAATATATTCTTTTCATTTCTTTACCTTGCTTTCTTTCTTTCCTGCTTTCTTGCATTCTTTTGTTTTCGGCAGCGTCTCTATGAAGTTGTGGATTTGCCTGCGAGTATAATAAAGGAACTGTCGCCAAGCCGGTGAGATTTCTTCTTTACATGTAAATTAAGTAAATGTGTCCATGGCACAGATCAGGATTGGTCGCTGGATTCACTGCAGACTTCCCAGGCTGTGTGATTATAAACTTTTAAAAGAAAGTTCAGATAAAGGATTGGGGAACGTGTGGGGGTTGTGTGTGTCTGGGTGTCTAATTTATATGTGTATATAGTTGTAATATAGGTTAAGTACATGTGAATATATTTGCACTGTTTATAAATAAGATATTCTTTTTCGTTTCTTTATCTTGCTTTCTTTCTTTACTGCTTTCTTGCATTGTTTCGTTTTTGGCAGCATCTCTATGAAGTTGTGGATTTGCCTGCGAGTATTTAGTGACAGCGTGTCTATTAACTTGTGGATTTTTCTGTGAGTATTTAGTGACAGCGTCACAAAGTTGTTTCCATCTAGCTGCATCAGAAAATGTACCACGACGTGTGACACGCCTCCTTTTTACTGTTTACAGCTTGGATTGCTGCTGACGGATGGCCTTATATGGGCAGGCAGTCAATTACGTGGGAGGCGTGGGGATGGAGGACACAATATAGGCAGGCAGCCAACTACGTGGGAGGTGTGGTGATGGAGGACGCAACTCCGCCTCACACGGCGACCAAGCTGCAGGCTATGGCCAAATATATGTGCGTAAGTAGGATTCAGTCATGACCATTACGCGTAGAATTTCGAAATGAAACCTGCTTAACTTTTGAAAGTAACCTGTAAGGAATAAGCCTGCCAAATTTCAGCCTTCTACCTACATGGGAAGTTGGAGAATTAGTGAGTGAGTGAGTGAGTGAGTCAGTCAGGGATTTGCCTTTTATTAGTATAGATATTTGTTTAAAAAATGAAGCCCAACTATCAATTGACATCTATCAACTATCTATCAAAACATCAGCTTGGCTGGTGTATAGGTAAGAATTGCCACCTCATAATCAAGAGTTTAGCGGTTTGAGCCCAGGTTCTTCCTGTTTTGAGTAGTGAGCTGCTATTATTATTACCATTACATAACAAAAACATAAATTTGATTTGAGTCTGCAACACCTGGTGTTCATTTTTGCTAGCTGTAAAAGATATTGCTGAAGTGATATTCCATAAGCAGTCACACACAAATGCTGGTGAATCATGTCTTCTTGGTATCTTGTTGTCACTTGAATTATTTTGAATTTCAGTTTTATTCTGGAACTAGCAAAATACCTGTGCTTCACAGCGGAGAAGTAGTGTGTTAAAGAAGAAATGAAAAAGAAAAGGAAACATTTTGAAAATAACGTAACATGATTGTCAATGTAATTGTTTTGTCACTGTTATGAGTGTTGCTGTCATATACATACACACACACACACATATAAACATATATATACAGTACAAATACACATACGTATATGAGGTGGCAGTATCCATCGAGGAAGAAAAATGAAAAACATTATACATTGTACAAAATCTTAATTTATCTATCCATTCCTAAATAATTAAATCGGCAGGCTATTTTGTATCAGTGCAATACGCTGCTTGTTAAAACGGATGACTCGCGCTCTTACGTGCACTTAGTGCTGCGTGGATATTATGAACTATCGTATCTGTTCTATTTAAATTTTAAATATAAGTAATTTTTATTTAGTCGACAAGAATATGTTTGGTAGGAATGTAAGTTAAATTTAGTCATCATTGCATAAATATTTCTTCACCATAGAAATTTAAAGACTAAATTCAACTTACATTCCTACTGAAGATATTTCTGTCGACTAAATAGAACCTACTTATATCCAAATAGAACTTGAAAAGATATATTTTTTTGAATCTGATCGCGCATTTTAAATCGACTTGACGTGCACCACATCAAGCCCGCCTGCTATTGTGCTCTCGCCTGCTTGCCTCAATAAGTCACCGTTGCTTCGCTATTACTTTTTTACCGTTCATTTAATCATGGCTAGTTGCGAAAAAATTCGAAAATGGAAGGAGGATTACACTGAGTACGGCTTTACCAAAACAATTATTGATGGCGAATAAAGTATCCATTATTCATAAAGCTTCAATTGGAGATGTTTTTCTGCGTTAACCTCATATTTTTTCATACTTCTCAAACCAAGGGGGTGCGAAATCGGGATCGTCCGTCATTGGGGATGCGAGTGTAAAATGAATCGGGAAGCACTGATGTGTGTGTGTGTATATATATATATATATATATGTATGTATGTATGTATGTATATATATGTATATATAGTTTTACTGTCAAATAATGCATAGAGTACGCGGCACGTGTTTAACCCAATTTCTGGGCTCATCAGGCGTACACACTCACTGCACCCCCTCTCGGGAATTGAACCTCAGGCATTAGCGCTAGAGGCAAAGCCTCTTGTGTTGCGCCACGGCGTGTGGTTCATTTATTTGACAGTATGTAGATCGGGATATATATATATATATATATATAAGATAACCCCTGTAGCCACAATAAATGCCTTTATTGAATAGACAAACCAAGGGTGAGCAAGTTCCTTTTCACTGCAGCCACAGCTGCGACACACATAAAAAACATCAATAATAACTCAGAACCTCGCAATATTATTTAGGAAAATCGCAACATTTTACTCATCAAAAATTCGGATTATTTCTTTCCTCAAAAACAGTTCAATTACTCTGTTGTACGGATTATCCATGCGCTTCAGTTCCATCAAAACGTCCCTTTCTATCGCCATCGAAGCTAATGCTGAAAGTTGAACCTGCCCTGTCATATTTCTGGCATAAGTTTTAATTTGCTTTAGGGCTGAAAATGTCCGCTCGACAGAAGCAGTGTACACGGGAATGGTTACCACCAAATATACCAATGTGAACAGCTGCCCCATGCTCTCATTCAGATTTTTCTGATGAAGAAAATCAAGGAGATCAGTGGGAGATTTTTCTGCAAAATCATCCATGGCATACATTACAGTCAGTTCTGTTTTTAGCCGAGACAGATCAAAATCCGCTCCCTGGCTCTTGTGTTAAACTGGAGAAGGCTGAATGCGTGAAATTTTTCTTGTATTCCCGAAAATTCTGGGGCTCGAGGAGCGTGACAAACATCAGGTTTTCGTGGTCTTGAAATCTGGTCTGTGTCTGGCAAATATTGTCCAGAATCCTGCCATGGAGTTGGCCGTAGTGCGCGTGAGGATCTTGCCCTCGAAGCGCTTGCGGTGCGTTCAGTGGCCTCGTAGAGTTCCTCATATCAGCTTCTATCCAATCAATGGGTCTGAATACGGTGACGTTGCCATACGCCTGCTAGAAGGCCCTACTGACACCAACTCAAAATCTGATTTGTTAAAGCAACAGGTTAATCGACATTTATTCTGTGTTAGAGTGCCTGCACAACGGATTGTGAAGGCCTCTCTGCCTGGCAACAAATGATGGCTGAAATGTGATTGGTTAAATGCTTTAATACAAAAATACATGCCTGGAAGCAGCACAACCATCGGAAAAGCTATGAAAGGAAGCGGACAGACTATTTGGAATTATTTAAGTATTCATGGACAAAATATAATTAACATCAGTTTATGATTCAGATATTTTTACTTATGAATATGCTAAGCACAGTCCTTGACCCGCGAATAATTACCTTATATGGGCAGGCACTCAATTACGTGGGAGCGTGATGATGCAGGCGCAACTGTTTTGTCACTGTTATGAGTGTAAGCTGTGATATATATATATATATATATATATATATATATATATATATATATATATATATATATATATATATATATATATATATATATATATATATATATATATATATATATAGCAAAATACCAGCTTCACAGCGATGTCATGTGTTAAAGAAGTTATGAAAAGAAAAGGAAACATTTTAAAAATAACGTAACATGATTGTCAAAGTAATTGTTTTGTGTATTTGGCGGCAGCGTCACAAAGTTGTTTTCGGCAGCTGCATCAGAAAATGTACCCACGACGTCTGACACGCCTCCTTTTTACTGTTTTCTCACAGCTTGGATTGCTGCTGTCATATATATATTGTCACGCACGCTTGCGAGTAGGAGGCCATGGATTGATTCGATAGCACCTGGGAAACCACTCCGCCAGGGAATGGTGGGGTATTAACTTTCTCCCTCTGCTTCCTCATAGAAAGAAAGACCTTCCTGCACCATAGGCCTGGATTGACGCAGTGCGATACTTCCGCCCTTCCTCCGCCATCTTGCCCTGGCGTCATCCTTCCCATCCTCCCTTGCGGTCCTTCCCGCATCCCTCCACTTCCGGCTCCTCCCCAATAAAATGGCGCGGCGCCAGGAGTCGGCGTCGCGATATGAACTGTTTGTTTATAATTTTGACCAGTTTTTGTTTGTGTTACAATATACGGGGCGGAAAACCCCAACCCTTGCTACTGTCTCCTCGGTCCTTTACAAGTGGCGTAGTCGGCAGGATAGAGATCCCGGAATGACGGAGGGACAGGACCTCAACACGTGCTGCAGGAATGAGCGACCAGCTCCAGGCCTGCAGCTGCGCAAGCCGCCACCACCGGGAGCTGGAGGCCACGAGGCCAGGTTAGTGGAAGCCCAGCGGGCGAGACCAGACCCGCCCAGGCAGCCGCCTCCTCCTATGGTTCCGATGGGCCCTTCGGAGGACGTCGATGCCTACCTGGGCATGTTTGAGAGGGCGGCCACCCGGAACGAGTGGCAGCGGTCCGAGTGGGCGTCCATCTTGGCGCCATACCTGAAGGGACCCGCGCTGCGGCCTATTATGACCTCCCTGAGGAGGAGGCGCTAATTACGACCTCCTCAAGCCCGAAATATTGGCCCGCTACGGCATTAGCCCGGGCCAGCAGGCGGCGAATGGCGGAACTGGGTCTTTGACCCGAAAAGCCCTTCGCGCCCAGGCGTTGAGTTCTGGGGCAAGATGGGCGCTGGCTACGGCCAGAGAGCCCGGCGGGCGGAAAGTGGTCGGCGGGTGGCCTGTGAAGGCCTGGTCAATCGATGCCCAGTTCCCTCGCCCAGCAGGTCCGGGGACACGCCTATCAGAACATGTCGGGCCTCCTCGGCGTCCTGGAGCGTCAGTTGGCGGTCCTCCGACTTGGGGGTCAGAAAAGCCTGCTCGCGGGAACCGCAGGGACGGGCGGCCACCCCGAGCCCCTCGGCGCGCTGCAGAAGCGCCAGCCAGAGCCAGAGAGAGGCGGGTCCGCCGCGCTGTTTCAAGTGTGGCGAGACCGTCACCTGCTGCCAAACTGCCCCATCACATCGCCCGGAGCCTATGGACTGCAGCTGGACATCATCGGAGAGGTATTGTACCCGCCGCATCCCTTGGCGAGTCGAATCTGGGAGTGGTGTTGCTAAATGGGCACGCCGTGGTGGCTTTGTTTGATTCCGGCAGCAACATTACCATTGTTGCTCGCCGTTTTGTCTTACCGCAACAGTGGTTAAAACAGCATTTGTTGGTCACCTGTGTGCATGGGGGGACTAGGTCATATCGTTCCGCTCACTGCTATGTCACCTGGAAGGGGAACCAATCAAATGGCGGTCGCTGTGTTACCTGACCCCCTTCCCAGTGATTCTGGGACAAGACTGGTCTAAAAGAATCAGCGGTAAGCCATTCGCCGCTCCCGGGGCCTCGTTGGATCTTGTTATGAGGGGAAAAGGCACCCCTCCCGCGGCCTCCACGCCGTGCACAAGGGCAGGCCCTATGGGCGCTGGTGTCTCGGGGGACCTTTCCGTGGCTACGGACCTTGACCGGAAGATTCCGCGGAGAAGGGACTAGCCAGGAACTCTTCCCGGCCCAGGCCCCAAGACCCTCTCGGCGCCTGGACCATCAATTTCGGTCCACGCCGGCCTCCTTTAAGAGGGAGCAGTGGAATGATGACTCCCTGCGCTTTGCCGGAATGCGTCGTTCTGCCTAACAGCTCACAGCGGACGGATCCACACCGCGGAACCCTTCTTTGTCCTTGAGAATGATCTGTTGTACCGAGTGGCTACCCATGAGGGCGAGGTCGGAAGTTGTTGCTAATTCCGCGTACCTTCCGGCGGGAGATATGCGAGTTGGCACATGCTCACCTCCTAGGCGCCCACCTCGGGGCCGAAAAAACACTGGAGAGGATTAAGCTCCGCTTTTACTGGCCTGGGATCAATGAGGAGGTCCGCGGTTCTGTCAATCCTGTCCGGAGTGCCAGACCCGCCAGATTCCTAGGAGGGACCGTGCTCCTCTAGTCCCTATTCCCCTCGTGGACATCCCCTTTGAAAGGATAGGGGTCGATTTGTTGGGCCCCTGGAGCCCTCAACCCGTGGCCACAAGTATATCCTAGTCATGGTGGACTATGCCACCCGGTACCCAGAGGCGGTTCCCCTGCGCTCCGCTAATACTAAAAGCATCGCGGGAACTGGTTAATTTGTTTTCACGCGTGGGCATACCCAAGGAGGTCCTCACGGACCAGGGTACGCCCTTCACTTGGATACGTTCAAGGAGGTAGCCAAATTACTGCAGATAAAGCACCTGAAAGCGTCAGTCTATCACCCGCAAACTGGCGGGTTGGTGAGCGATTTAATCAGGCGCTTAAGCAGATGCTCCGCAAGGTAGTCAGCGGGGCGGCAGGAACTGGGACCAGCTCCTCCCGCTCGTGCTTTTGCCTACCGGGAGGTACCCCAGGCCTCTACAGGCTTCTCCCCTTTGAATTACTATACGGGCGACAACCCCGGGAATCCTCGACATCCTAAAAGAAGGCTGGGAGGCCGAGGCTCTTCCCTCCTCTAACATTTTGAGTGCGTGCGCAACTGCGACCGACTCACAAAGATCAGGCCCCTCCTAAAAGAGCACGCGACTCGTGCGCAAGCAGCGCAGGCCGGTGTTACAACCGCAACTCCGTCCTCAGGGAGTTCCGCCCGGGGACCGAGTTATGGTGCTCGTCCGACCTCCCACTCGAAGCTGCTCGCTCACTGGCAAGGGCCTTACGAGGTTAAGGAGAGAAAGGACTCGTCGACTATTTGGTGAAACAGCCCAATGCGTCGACCGAGTGAGAGGATCTATCATGTCAACCTGTTAAAGCCCTGAGAGATAGAGAGGAGCTCCCAGCTCCGTAGGTCACTCTCCCTTTCGCAAGCACAACTGCCCTTAACCTCGGCGAAGAGCTGACCCCAAGCAGCGGCAGGAGTTAGCCCAAACACTCCGAGCCATCCCGAGGTAGTGGCGAGTCACCCGGCGGACCGCTGATTGAGCACGATATAGTCACGGGCCGGGGTAATCGTCCGGGAGAGGCCCTACCGACTCCGGAGGCAAAACGCGCAGAGGTCGAACTGGAGGTGAAGCGTATGTTGGACATGGACATAATTGAAGAGAGCCATAGTCCCTGGTCCAGCCCTATTGTCCTCGTCTCCAAGCCAGGCGGCTCCTGGAGGTTCTGTAATGACTTTAGGCGTCTGAATCAGATCTCCAAGTTCGATGCCTACCCCATGCCCCGCATTGGCGACCTCCTTGGCGGCTGGAGTGCGGCTCGATATCTGACTACCCTTGACATGACAAAGGGTATTGGCAAATTCCTATTAACGGCATCCGCAAAGGAGAAAACGGCCTTTAGCACCCCTAGCGGGCACTGGCAGTACAAGGTCCTCCCATTTGGGCTGCACGGGCCCGGCGACCTTCCAGCGTCTGGTAGATAGAGTGCTGAAGCCCCACCAGTCCTATAGCGCCGCCTACCTGGATGGCGTTGTCATCTATTCCGGCACCTGGGAGGAGCATCTACTGCAGGTCGCAGCTGTCCTCCGAACACTGGCTAAAGCCGGCCTCCGCATAAACCCCGGAAGTGTTTTTGGATTAAAGGAGGCCAAATATTTAGGCTACCTCGTGGGACAAGGACAGGTGCGGCCACAGAGCTCCAAAGTTAAAGACATCTTAGAATGGCCCGTCCGAGTACCAAGAAACAGGTGCAGGCTTTCTTGGGGCTTGCGGGTTACTACCGCCGGTTTGTTCCCGTTTCTCGAAGAGCAGCACCCTTGACTGACCTGACAAAAGGCTCCCCTATACGTGGTGTGGACCGACAAAGCAGAACACGCGTTCAGTGACCTAAAGAAGGCCCTAACGTCGGCACCTGTGTTACGGACGCCCGATTTTGGGCTCCGTTTATTCTCCAGACCGACGCCGGACACAGGCCTGGGTGCCGTGCTGAGCCAAAGCGTCGATGGTGTCGAGCACCCTGTGATGTACCTTAGCGGAAACTGATGGACCGGAGACCCGGTGCGGCAGTGGAGAGGGAGGCCTTGGCCATTAAGTGGGCAGTGACCCACCTCCGTTACTACCTGCTGGGTGCGAATTCGCTCTGGTGACTGATCACGCTGCACTTCAGTGGATGTCCCTACACAAAGAGTCGAATCCGCGGGTCACCAGGTGGTTCCTGGACTTACAGCCGTATAAGTTCACTGTCACTTATCGGCGGGCACCCTTCAGGCCAATGCCGATGCCCTCTCTCGTATTCACGACCTCTCGGTTAGGTCCGCCCGACCTGGCGGTCCTGGGCTAAGGGGGATCGTGTCACGCACGCCTTGAGTAGGAGGCAGCGGATTGATTCGATAGCACCTGGGAAACCACTTCGCCGCCAGGGAATGGTGGGGTATTAACTTTCTCCCTCTGCTTCCTCATAGAAAGAAAGACCTTCCTGCACCATAGGCCTGGATTGACCGCAGTCGCGATACTTCCGCCCTTCCTCCGCCATCTTGCCCTGGCGTCATCCTTCCCATCCTCCCTTGCGGTCCTTCCCGCATCCCTCCACTTCCGGCTCCTCCCCAATAAAATGGCGCGACGCCAGGAGTCGGCGTCGCGCATATGAACTGTTTTGTTTATAATTTTGACCAGTTTTTGTTTGTGTTACAATATACGGGGCGGAAAACCCCAACCCTTGCTACTGTCTCCTCGGTCCTTTACAATATATATACACACACACACACACACACATATATATATATATATATATATATATATATATATATATATATATATATATATATATATATATATATATACAAAAAATACCAGCTTCACAGCGGAGAAGTAGTGTGTTAAAGAAGCAATGAAAAGAAAAGGAAACATTTTGAAAATAACGTAACCTGATTGTCAATGTAATTGTTTTGTCACTGTTGTGAGTGATGAGTGGTGTTGTCATATATATATATATATATATATATTTACACACACACACATAAACATGTATCTATACATATACACATATATACATACATATATATCTACATATATACACACACACATATATATACATATACATACATATCTACATATATACACACACAGCTATTTCATTATCAGTGCAATACGCTGTTTGTTAAAACAGTTGACTCCGCTCTTACGTGCAATAACAAATCAAATCATTCAGTTGTCTTTGCTCATATGTCATTTTAGAGCTGGACGCCTGGCATCTTTTTTTGGCCACAAGTTCGTTTCTGTTTGGTGTGAGGTTCTGTGTTGTGGAGATTCTCAGGATGGATTACAGGTGCTCATCAGTGAGGCGACTCCTGTGTGCTGTTTTGTTAGTCTTTATCACTGAGAAGAGCTTCTCACACA